>NC_061111.1:35832832-35857070 GCF_002878395.1 Capsicum annuum | reverse complement strand
AAAGTTTTGATCTTTACATGTTAATATGAATTATATCCATGAACTTTTATGAATTTTGATTTTTATACCATATTTACATGTGTATTCATTGGAATTAGCTCTTGACAGGTTTGTAGGATGAAAATTGCATGTTAAATCCTTAACCCATGATTTTAGTATTGAAATTATGTTACTATCATATGTTTTAAACTATCTCTATGCTTTAACTCATGACCCTCAAGTGTTTGATGAAATGCCTAAGTAATGATATTGGGATAATGATTACTTATTATAGTTTCAAATGCTCTCATGTGTTCTTATTGATATTGTTATTAAGTCCTGTGGGTTATGAATACACAAAAACTTAGTTGTTTACTTAGTTTCAGTATTTTCAGAATAGTTTCGGATATACTAGAGTATTATCAGTTCAGTCAGTATATCATGTCAGTAAGCTCAGTTCAGTCCAGTAATTAGAGTTAGTTCAATGGGGAGTAAGATTTAGCACCGAGCGAATCCAGAGATGGGGGCTCACCTTCCAATTGACGGTATAACCTTTAGTATCAGTCCCTGCATTCTAGAACTACATAGCCAGCGTAGGTTGAGATGTTAACCTACCAGTTGAGGACTGACATATATCTTACTAGAGCACTTGCCAGTAGAGGGTGACTCTTTAGTCCTTCGGGACTTCACTTTACTGGATCCACACAGTTAGTGTTATTACCCGTGGCACGGTATTGATACCCTTCCAACTGGGGTCACAAGTTGGATCCCAATTAACTCATATTGGGGAATGTCAGTTAGATGATACCTCCCACAGTCTCAGTCCAGTATTCAATTTAGAGTTTGGTTTCAGGCTTGCTTGACCATGGCATACTGTTATTAGTTGTTCAGTATCAGTATTTTAGTTTATAGACTATTTGAGTATCATGTTATATGCTTGGTCATGCATCCTCAGATTTTACAACTTTCATGCATACCATGTATCAGTTATCTCATGTTATTTATTCAGTTAGTTATTGTTCACATACATTAGCCCATATATATCAGCCTAACCCCATCTAGCATGCTAGTACATTCAAAGTACCGACCGCATACTTATTTTTTGCGCTATGATGTACCATATCATAGGTTCGAATGCTCAGGTTCCCAACCGCACCTAGACCTCCCAGTGCATCAGCACAGTAGCAGTGGTAAGTCCTCATATTACGAGAAATTTTATGTTTATTTTAGTGTTTCAGTCCAGTACCCAGTCAGAGTTAGTTTGGGACTTGTCCCATCAACTCCACAGTCGGTCAGTTAGAGGCTTTCAGACAATCAGTCAGTTTATCATTATTGTTATCAGTTTTCAGATGGCTGTTTTCAAATAATTATTTTCAGGCTTATAATTTCAGAGATATTTTAGTATTTAAACCTTATAGCATTTTCAGTTTTCCGCATATGTGTATCTTTTGTTATTAGTTTTATTCAGTGCTCACAGCAGGTACCAGCTCATGGGTTAGTTTGGGGTCACTTATGACCGTAAGCACCGTGTGGCATCCAGGGTGTACTCCTGGGGCGTTACATAAGCATATAGAAGTGGACTACCACTTTATCAGTCAGGATTTAACTGATGGTCTCATTTCCCTCACTCTATCTCCTCTAATGCTCAACTTGCTGATATATTTACCAAGTCTCTTCTTGTGTTCCTCATCAACACTTCATCTCCAAGCTTGGAATGGCAAGCCCTTCCATCTTGAGGGGGCTGTTGAACCTTATGAAGATAACTCAAAGATTGACTACTCATTAATAAAACCACCTTGAGTATTTAGGTCGCAGGTGTTTTAATTGTTAGGCCATTGTATTTGGGCCTATTGTTGTTTTGTACAAATAATTATGTACCCAACCCAATTGTAAGAAAAATATCTGGCATATGTATGTAGTACTGTATAGTTTAGTGGACAATTATCACTTTCACAATAAGAAAAAGAAACATTTTCTCTCTCTACCTTTACTCTTCTTTTTTACTCTTTCAAGCTCGATGAAGCTTCTAGATTAAGCTAAAAATGAAGATTTATTGGCGTTGCATTTTCGTTGTTAATAAATTTTTGGTTGGTTATTAGTTGAATTATTTTTTCATACTTTAAATGTGTAATTCATGCTTTAATTGATGGTTTTGGGACTAGATGGGTGCATTCTTATGACGATTGTAATGGGGAACATGGGTTTCTCTAATTTGATGAAATTTTGGCTTGATAATGTCATTAACCTCAACCTACTTTACTATCTTGGTTTTAAATATGAATATTCTCATGGTTTAACTTGTCCTTGAAAATATTGCATTGTATTAAAGGATAAACAGATAACGGTGATTTTTGAAATGTCCTTGGTAGCCATGGTTTTAGATTTAAATAAAACTTGGGAGTCTAATGATTAAATGGATTGGTTTGACATAATCGAATTAGCTTGCAAGCATAGTGGTATGAAGATACCATGTTGAAAAATGTCTTAATAAAGACTCCTTGATTAATGATTAGGTTTATGTGCAAACTATTTTAATTTGGACTTAAAGAAAGTTGTGTAGCTCACCGTGAAGGTATAGTTCCCGGGAGACCAACACTGGAAACTATGTTTGCCAGTATGGGGATCTATATGACTATGTGTCTAGATACACATTATATTTTGGATGGTTATCGTCTTTGTGTCTTTAGCTTTTCCTCGATTCATGCGGCTAACACGCACTGGAGGCGCTTCCAGCAGGGGGAGCTGGACCCATATAGTCCATAGGTGCCTTTAGGACGGAATGAGCTATATAGTTTTGGCTAATGGTTTAAACTCTTATGTCCATGACTTTGTCCCTATCCCGATATCCTATATATGTATATATAAATATTGTGCATGTGGTTTTGACTAATTTTTGGCAATGATATTATTTTATCTATTTCCCCTAAGTTACATGTCAGTGCTCGCCCTAATGACCGTCTCTGGAAGCTGCATCATTTCATGATGTAGGGTTCGAGGGATTTCCTGTTACCTTTGTGCAGCGTTAGATGGTCTGGTACGTCAGTTGATCTGCTGTGAAGTGGTGAGCCTCCATCTTTCGAAAGATCTGGTCATTTCACTGGTTTCATTATTGCCTTAGTATTTCTTTTTGGATTCTTTTGTCATAGTCGGGGGCATGTCCCGACTTAATTGGTATTTATGATCTAGAGGATTTTTGTGGACAGTATGGAGATGCTTGATTGTTTGTTTAGACTCTTAGTTTTTGTTTGATTCGTCTGTGATTATTATTATTTTGGTTGGTTTCCGTTGTTTATCTTTACTGTGCTTTAAAGGATAGGCTAAGGGGGTGTCCTCGGCCCACGGTGAACTTGAGATACCTGTCACAACTAGGCCCTGGTAAGAGTCGTGACACAATCCAAGGGGACTGAAATAGGCACCACACTGGTGATCTAAACTAGTATAAAACTCTCTGTCTTCCTTTATACTTTATTTCCTGCCTTTAATTTATTTCAAGTTTATCGCTTATACTTACCTGCAAGGGAATCGACTAATTAGACTGATCAATTGACTCAAAAAAAAATTCAATTCACCCCATCCCTTTTGAATTTCAAATACAACTATATTGAGCAAACAAATATAATATATCCAATAAATACGGTAGTAAATACAAAAAGAATGAATACAACAAATATAAAGCAAACAAATACAAATACAAATACAAATACAAATACAAATACAAATACAGAGAAAAAAATATGATTTCTATTATAAATGTATTTACATTATAGTGAATGTCTATCAAGATCTACTTTGATATCTATTAGGATTTGAAGCATCCGTCTTTTACTTAGACTAGGAGTAAATTTCTCCTATAAATAGAGAGATTTTGTTCATTATATTTACAATCTAATGATCTCTCATCCCCAAAGAGAAGAAATAAGAATTACTCTCTCTATTCTCTCTACTCTTTTTCTTTATTCTTTCTTGTTTTATAACACGTTATCAGCACGACGCTCTAACCAACTGAGAAATTGATCACTAGCCGCCACCGAATACTTTTGTCCACTGCGTGCTCCACCGAATGATTTTCTTCCACTGCTTACTACAAAGAGGTAAAGCACAAAATTAAGGTAAGATATGCTTGTTAATAAATAGTGAGAATGATGACCACTCACAAGAATAAAATATTAACAATATTAAAACGTTGGCTCTAGTTGTATTCAAAGTTTGTTTACATATTTTGGCAGCCATTAATTTTTAAGTTTATTTATAGTGCTTTTGCATCCACTATTAAGTTTACATGGAAACTAAAAAAAAAATGATAGTGAGATTATAAATCTAAAGGTAATTTCAGTGTTAGTAATTTCTTGTATTATTTGTGTATTGCGATAAGAAGTAAATTTGTTGCAAATTATTTTTGGTTGTTGGTGTTCTCGTGCCACTGGCAGTAACTTAAGCCTTAAAAATATGATAGAAAATAGTGTCACATGGTCACTTTGTGATTGACTAGAAATTATAAAAAGAAAAATATATAAACCCACATAATGGTTTGATAATGATACCTGCAGTATGAAAATACCTTTTGCCAAAGTTGGTTTCAAGGATTTAAAAGTATAACCCAGCTTGTGTTATAATATCAATGTTGTGTGGTTTATCGTTATGTGGCATAATATCGTTGTGTGGTTTCAAGGATTGTATACATGAGCACTTTGCCAGATATATTCCTTTGTTGTGAATTGTGATTGATACAACTCGAAAGCACATGACAATGTGTTATTTTCATGGGTTGTATAAATTAAGAATCTCTCTATCAATGATACAATTATTGTTAGATTTGAGAAAAAATAATTGGTTTGGAACCATTTATATTTAAAATTTATTCCTCAAGAACAATATTATCAAAAGAGATGATAATATGTTGAGTTTAAGTCCCATCGATTTATGCCTAAGACGTCTTTATATAGATAAGACGTTGAGTTTGAATCTCAATGCACCATATTGATATATTATGATGGCTAAGGTAAAATAATGGATATTTGATGAAAAGTCATGAAATTCGACCCATTTAATATGCTCCATTCCATGAAGTAAATGTGGTAGCAATATATGATAAGTCTGAAATATGACAACTTACTTCATTCTTGAGGTGTATTGGTAGCAGTGCATAATATGTCTGAAAGAAGACAAGTGGTTGAATGCATGAATATACGCGTGAAGGGACAATATGATAATGATCATCAAAAGTGATGATATTTTCACACACTTATATGATTATAAGATATGCTAGAGAAAAATTCTCTACATTATATGTATGCCTTGATTTACTTTTGAAGTAGCAAAATATTGAAAGATGTTATAAGCTATCATAATTTTATAGACTTAAGGCACGATTATATTCCATTCCTGGGGAATGAGAAACTTATTAATGCAAACGTGCACTTTATTACAACTCACCTCCGAAAGAGGTTGAATAATTTTGAAATCTACTTCTGAAGTAGTAAATCTGAAATTTATTCATGTAATAGTAAATCTAAAATTTACTAAAGAAAAATTACATGTCATGGTAAACTTGGAGTTTACTAGAATAAAAGTTCATAAATTGATAAGAACGATTATGACATCTCGAAGATGTGCATGTATTGAAGAACTAGAAGATCCTTCAAGAATTGTTTATGTCGTTTGTTCTCATGACAAGTTGGTTGGACCAACTAATATTGGGATTGGATCCCTTCAAATCTGAAAATTATAAAAGGTGAATAAGGGTCCGTTCACCTATCATGTGATATGTTGAAAAGATGCATCAATAAGATGATCACATGTACATTCATGGTCAACCTACGTTTGACATTCATAAAGTTACTTGTTCAATATAAACTGAGCATAATTTTCAGATTGTGTAATCAAGATAATTCATCTTTATGATGACGGTTTAGCATTGAATGTCTTCAATAAATATCTAAACCATTGTTAATGAGAACAAAACTTAATGTATCGGTCTGAAATATGATATATTGCAATAGCATTTGTATGCATTAGACCAATAAATTATGATTATTTCTTCCCTCTCAATTGGTTCAAGGTCGGGAACTAATTATTCCATCTAATAAGTTTGATGTGGGGTATACGATTAATGAATATACCATAATGCACAATGATTCCTCAAAGAAGTAGAGGATGTATGTTAGTTTTCCTAACATAAGGGGGAGATTATAAGCGCTATGAAATATGTTAGAAATTATAACCATATCTTCATCCAAAAGATAATTCAAGTCAAATACTGAAAGCATCTCATATTAAACGCAAGTGTTTTTATTTTGTGTTCCTAAAGGACAAAGTCTATGCATGCGTGAAGTGTGGTAGACTGATCGGTTCCAAATAAAATAGTCCTTGAAAAATAAGGAGCAAATAATCATAATAAGAAGGCAATAAGCTCTTGAAGAGCCTACGACATACCACCTCATGAAACCTTATGAGAGGTTTATGTACCTGAAAATAATGAAGTGATGAGATCTCCAAATGTTATGTCGCATTGTGAACCGATACAAAATGATATATCATCAATATCTTTGACACAATATTGGTACAATATTGTGAAAGATTATGAGGATCTGAATTCTACGTTTATTTAAGCATACTGACGTAGAAACATTTATCAAGTGACATGAAAGGATGCATTTTGGTAAGCGTAAACTTATTTGATTTGCAGTCCAGGCACTTGAAGATGTCACTCATGAAATGTTGAATATTGTCACTTGACAAAACTTATGTGAAAACTTTTAAGGATTCAAACTGCTTGAAGCATATTAAAGTTTCTGGGAAACTTATTTATAATCCTTATATTGTATAAGCCTATTGTTTGAACATCATTGGAACTCTTGGAGAGTTTTCAAAGTAATAGATTATTTGTTGAAATTCAAAATATATCAAATTGGATTGGTTATGAAGTACCATATCTTAGTGCAATTGATTCACTCATGTACCTTGCAAATACTACAAGGCCTATTGTCTTTTCAGTCAATTTGGTAGCAAGGTATATTTCTGCTCCTACTATGAGACATCAAAACGGGATAAAACATATGAGCTTATTTTATTCTAAAGATTGCAGTCCCGATCTTATTGGTCATGCTGATGTTGGGTACTTATCTGACCCGCATAAAGCTCGGTCTCAAATAGGCTATGTGTTCATATGTGGTGGTACTGCCATATCTTAGAGATATACAAAGCAGTCTATCATAGCTACTTCATCGAATCATACTGAGATAATAGCTATTCATGAAGCAAGCCGAGAATGTGTATGGTTGAGGTCTATGATTCATCTCATTCGAGAAAAATATGGTGTAAAATATGATAATCTATCCACAATTTTATACAGAGATAATTCAGCATACATAGCACATCTGAAGGAAAGATTCATAAATGGAGATAGAACGAAGCACATTTTGCCAAAGCTTTTTTACATACATAAGCTACAAAAGAATGATGATATTAATGTGCAACAGATTCGTTCAACTGACAATGTGACTGATTTATTCACCAAATTTTCTCCAATTGCAACTTTCAAGAAGATGTTGCACAAGATCTAGATGCAAAGGTCAAGGATGTTCTCATTAGGGGGAGTTAATATGTGTTGTACTCTTTTTCCCTTACGAGGTTTTGTCCCACTGGGTTTTCCTTGTAAGGTTTTTAATGAGGCAGCCGAAATGCGTATTATTAGAAATGTGTACTCTTTTTCCTTCACTAGATTTTTTTTTTCTACTGGATTTTTTCTAGTAAGATTTTAACGAGGTACATTATCTACCAATTAGACATTCAAGGGGGAGTGTTATAAATGTATTTACATTATAGTAAATGTCTATGAAGATCTACTTTGATATCTATTAGGATTTGAAGCATCTGTCTTTTACTCATATTAGGAGTAAATTTTCCCTATAAATAGAGGAATTTTGTTCATTATATTTACAATCTGATGATCTGTCATCCCCAAAGAGAAAAAATAATAATTACTCTCTCTATTCTTTCTACTCTTCTTGTTTATTCTTTCGTGTTTTATAACAATTTCAAAATAGTAGCTACAATTAAATTAGGCAAATTATAGCTACAAATAATAATAATTATATTTCAAACTAAAGCTATTTAGTATGAAATTTCCTTTCCTTTCACTTTCTCGTCCAAAAGGGCAAGTTACCTTTGGCTGTAAAGATTGAGCTCCCAGTACTGTTTTTTCCACATTAGCAAGTTGAGGCTTTGTTATTAAATGAAGTGGACCAATTTAATTCTGCCTTCTTCTTGTTTTCAAAGAAAGAAGTAACAAATGGCCACTTGCTTTAATAAATAGTAAAAATAACATACATCCAACCTTATTAAAATTATTTATATTTTTTTTTTAATTACTTTACTCTCTCTCCCGATTCATATAAATAACAAGATCGATATATACATAGAAATCTTTGTATATGACAAGACCAATATATACTTAACAAAGCTGATTCATATATATATAACAAGTATGATAAGACCGACATATACATAACAAGACCAACATATACATAAAAGGTCAAACATATACAAGAAAGCTATGTATATATATTTTTAGAGAAAAAAAAAGATTTTTGTAATATGTTTGGAGAGATGAGATTTTTTGTAATAAATAAAATTTAATGAATTTATGTAATTTTTAATTAATAAATTAACATGTATTATGTAGGTACACAACACATTTCAGCTTACTGACATATTCACTAACGCTTTGCGATTTCCTCCAACTCGTGGGGAGTATTGATAAATCTCGTGGGGAGTATTGATAAATCTTTTGTATTATTGGTTGGTAAAGACTCGCAAGCTGTACATATACTGGTATATAAATTGTTTGACAGAAGGTCTAAGGAAAGTAATTTTGAATAAAATTTGAGATTAACTCTATCTTGTGTTTGATATAAAGTATTATTTAATTTGAAATTATTTTATCTTACTATTTGTATTAAAATGGTGAGATTATCTGGGACAGAGCCACCTTTGGGTAAGGTGGTTCATCCGAACATCCTTCGGCAGAAAATTATACTATTTATACATAATTAAAATTATTTTTTAGTATATATTATGAATGTTGCACCCCCTTCAGCTAGTTCTTATGTTTACTTTTGAACCTCTTAGTAAAAATTTTGGCTCCATCACTGAAGATTATTATCTTGTGTGGAGGATGGAAAAAAATAGTCCTATAAAATATACTACATCATGTATAGCGATTACCATCTCTTGCGGAGTATGGGATAGTATAGTCCTATGTGGTGCAATATCCCTATTTATCCCATCCATTATACTAAAGAGTAAATATATAATTACACCATTAATTTTGTTTGAGATTTGTAAAAAGACACCTAAACTTTCACTTCGACCTATTACCCCACGATTCTTCTTTATTTCATTGCAAACACATTATTTTAACCCTCTGCGTGTATACATGCTCCACAGGCGAGTGAAAGGGCTCGAATTTAACTTTTTTGATCAATTAAAAGTTGTCACGTGTAAAATAATTGATATATAATTTATATTCTTTTTTAAAAAATATATAATATTTCTTTATTTTTTTAAATTATCCCTAACCCCCTCTCCCCCCCCCCCCCCCAACCCACCTACCTACACTTTCTTCTTCAACTCAATTCACCATTAAAGCTTTCATTGAAGTTTTTTTTTTCTTAAATCATTCATTAAAGCTCCATTTTACAATTAAATCATATCATTAAACTACCCATCATTTCTTCTTCAACACAATGTCTTCTTCAACACCATTAAAGCTCTTCAATACAATGATACCATTAAAGCTCCTCCAATGAAGCTTTTTTTTTTTAAATCATATCATTAAAGCTCCATTTCCAGTTAAATCATATCATTTAACTATCTTTAAAACTCAATTCAATCATAAAACTATTTTTTGAAGTGATTTGAACAAAAAAAAATGGACGAAAATGCATGCTGACGGAGTGGGGGTTTAGGGGAGATGGTGATGGGGTGGGGGTGTTGGACGAGGGGTGGGGGGGCTGAATGGTGGGGGGGGGTGGAGGGGAGCTGCTAGGGGGGTTGCTGGATGAGGTGGGTTGGGGGAAGAGGGGTGTTAAATTAAATAAAAAGTAAAATTTTATTAAAAAAAATATATAAATTAAACGTATTTAACACGTGGTAGCACCTGATTGGTGCGTGTGTTCACTCTCTTTATTGTGATTGAGATTCAGCGAAAAATTGTGTGTTTGCAACGGATTAAGTAAGAATCGTGAAGTAATAGGTCGAATTCAAAGTTTAGGTGTATTTTTAAAAATCTCGACCAACATCAGGGGTAATTATGTATTTACTTTATACTAAACTAAGAGGAATCATTTATGAATACAATCAAGCTTCTTCCCTCTTACTTTATCCTCTAAAAGCACGTTTGGTATAAGGAATAACAGATAACTAATTACGAAATTAATTTTAGAATGAGTTTATCTCATGTTTGGTTGGAATAAAATTGCGGAATAACTTATCGTTGGATTTGTTATACCAAAATTATAGTGCTATTCTTATTCCACATTAAAGATTGGATAACAATCCTGGATAACTAATCTCGATATAGTTACTCCTGAGATAACGTGCTCCCCTACCAAACGAGCCCTTAATGAGCACTCGCACCATCTATCAAATGCTAAAATTACAACCTTGCCCGATATTATGTACTGGTTGCATAATCTATCTTTTACTTACCTTAAAATCTTTATTCTATAGTTCCATAATCCAGTTATTAGTAACTTCCCAGTGAAGAAAACAGGTAGAACTTGAAAAACCAAATTCATTATCATCCTATCTAGTTTTCATATACAAAAAGAGTGAAATATAAAGTATACCCTTTTCCTTTTTTCAACAAACACTGACCTACAAATGCTGTTAAAGTCTTCTCAAGGTACCTAATTTCCCTTCACCAATTTTTTACTTACAAGTAGAGTCTATTGATGATTATAATTATATAATCAACAGCAGCACAACCTGTCCCGGTTTCCTTTTTCGTATTTAAACTTGAAGAAAGTTCTTTAAACTCACTTTACTATGTCTTTATATTGCTCTTTTGGTCCTGCATAATTTCACCTGTGAGAGATGGTCTTCAAGTCGGGCATAAGTTGAGCTAGTCGTCATCTGGCTCAGTTGAAAAGTCAGGCTCCTCGGGCTTCTGTAACTTAGGCATGTCCATATCCTTCATCTTCTGAACTCCTCTCCTTGTCTGTGCAGCAAATCTTGATGCCAATATTGTAACTCCAAGGTTTTGCTTTACATTTGAAGAGTTTGTTGGTATAGCCTTCATTTGTTGATCATCTTCGTGTTCACATTCACTTTCATATGCTGAATGGTCGTCCTCGGGAGCATAAGGCAAGGACTCACTTCTATAAAGGTCTTTGGCTAGCTTTCTCCTCTTGAAGCGACGCCAAGCAGCTTGAACAAAACAGGCAGCCCAAGTTCTCCAGTGGTGAGAGTAATAACGGAATGTATGCTGTAGCTTCTTACTATGAAGACGCCTGAATTGATTGGCTACAAACTTGAGATCCTCTGCACGTAAAGCAAAAGCTTCTACTTCTGACAAGGCTCTCACTGTTCTTGTCGATGAAGGCAAGTTAAGAGTGGATCTTGGCAACAATGCCCAGGCAAGAAGTTCCTCGCCACAAAAGTCACCTGGCCTCAAAGTAATGGAGTTGAAGAAGCCTGTCCGGCCTCCATTTGTGGTTGAGCTCTCTAATGTTCCTCTAATAACAAACAGCATTTCAGTTACTGGATCACCCTCACGTACAATGTATGTTCCTTGAGTACTTAACGACGAAACAAGACGTTCACATATGGCATCAAGCAGTTGATCATCCATTTGCGAGAAGAAGGGAACCTGCAAAAAAGAACGACCCAAGCGAATCAAAGCAGAAAGAATAATGCATTTGACTTGTTTGATATTAACAAAGTACCAGAAAACAAGTACTTCACATCATTTCAAATAAATTAATGATATTACTAATTTGGGGTGCAATGAGAAAACACACAGAAAATGACTTACACGCCTAACAAGGTCTAAACATAGGTGGCGTTGGATGTCACGACGAAGGTCTGAAGGTAAAGCTTGCAAGATAGATTCTTCATCTACTCCTCGAGTGGCAAGCCACTTGTACTGTACAAAACGTCTAACACGTTCTTGTAGATCCTGAGGGAGTTGGCGATGCTTCATCCATTCTTCAGTATCTCGTCGCTTGAGTCTCCATTCTTCAAGCCTCACAGTGATAGATTGTAAGTATGTCTACATTAAATAAAAGGGAGAAATTACACACGGAGTTTGAAGATCTTGAGAAAAATGAAATGTACAAGTTCACAAGATAGAAGTAGAAAAAAGAAGTTGCAAAAGCAATGAAACACTAGAAGCTCAGATGATATGGTTTATCAGAAGGACCAAATTAAAATCCTACAACTTACAAAAATCACTGGTCCAAATCTACGTTAACCAGAAAGAATCAAAAGAAAGAGAATCCAATATTCACCGAAATCCAAAGGAGTAATCTATGAAGATTTCATATGGGAAACTAAGACAATATTTGCCACTCATACCTGCATGTTTCCAATCAAATGAGCAAACAGGACTAGCCCAAAAATAGCAATAAGAATGGCAAATGAAGTTTCCCATATATATGTGCTTGTGTCCAAGTTTTGACCATAAGAACTGCAAAAAGATCAGAAAACAAGAGGCTCAATCTCAATATCCCTCGCAATGATGCCGCAAGTAGCAGATTTTCAGATAATTATAATTACCAAATAGTATATACTCAAGAAGAGTTATTCACATGACTATTTAATATAAACGCTGAGATCACTATTCTCTGGATAACACCTCATACACCCTATACCGAAAGCCATTTTGGTTTTCGGACTTTTGAGGTATCTAAGAATGCAACTGATATTAAAGAATTGACTTGATTATCAAAGATCATAGTAGCCTTGGTACTATTGGAAACCCTACCTTAAATTTTGTAAACCCCACCACAAGCAGTACAAGTACTTCTCAAGGAACTTAGATGAGACAACATTGTTTGTAACTGCATTAGCAAATATTCCAAAGTCGAAAATGGTTGAATTAGAAGGATAGCAGTTGCTGAAAACTTGTGTGTTGTTTAACCATGTTACCCTGTCTGCATGGTCTACAGTACCACAGTCGAGAAAACGGCTGGAGCATTGTATTGGACTAAGCTCCTTTTCGCAAGCTATTTTCCAGCATGTAGCATACCTCTCGATTGACAATAAATACCAGGAAGCACCCAGGACCTACAATAAACAGCCTAATTCACTATCAACAGTATCAAGGACTTCAAAAAGTTTGCTATCTGTATAAAGAACTAGAAACTATACATAAATTTAAGGTGAAGATGTGAGTTAGTAGGACAAAACTTACGTGACTCGCCAACATGTAGAGTAGTAAATTGTAAGCAGCCCCTGCCCAAGCAGTTTTTGTAACAACCCCAGCAGCTTTAATAATTTGAGCACTCAATGGGAATATCAGATAGAGTCTTGGCAGGTATTGCAGCAGAACTATTAGTACAAGAGCATTGTTGGTATGATCGGAATGAGAACTTCTAATTGCTGGTATGATGAACCATATTACAATCTGCAAAAGAAAAGGGCAGATAAATTCACGAGTATTTCTCTCCTTTTTGAACATGAAGATGGATTATACTCCAACACTAAATTGCTAATTGATCTATCATTACTTGTAATGTAATTATTTCCTACGCCTATAATAATTAGCATCAACATCCATTGTAATAGTTCAAAAGAACAACCACAAAGTTGCATAGCTGACTTTGTTCAAAGAAATTCTGTGAATTGCAGGAAACAAGTATAAATATCTTCCGACGAAAATAATATTAGTGACTAACCATAACACAATTTACTAGCACAAAAAGTAAAAATTCTCTGAAATGTGAACTTTTTAGGAAAAGACCATTTCTCCATCTAGAAAAATAGCTTTTTGATAAATATGTTTAAAATGCACAAAACAATCAGACTAACAGCTATTTTCCACTAATCAAGATATGTTTTACTGGCCTAATTCATGGTATTTGTTTTACAATCTTATGAAACAAATCAACAACAACATAGCCAGTGAAATCCCAAAAGTGGGGTTCGGGAAGGGTAGAGTATAAACAGACCTTACCCTACCTCATGGAGGTAGACAGGCTGTTTTTGGAGGACCCTCGACTCGATCCTATGAAAACAAAGGACTATACAAAAAGCAAACTAAAGCTTCATTCTTGAAAAATGATTATCTGTTCAAGGCATTGACGGATTTTGAGCTAATTTACCAATGAAGCAGATCCTAAAGTACCTGAGGAAGAGGCAGAGCTGCAATAGCATCAATGAAGAATTCAGACTTCAAGTACCTCCTTGCAATCAATTTCTTATCCATAACAAGTTCACCCCTTCCAAACACCCTTGAACTTCTTGAAACATAAGCAGTCCTGAACTTAATAATCACATGGAACAGATAGAAAATATCGGCCACTGTCCTAAAACATGTCACAATAATCCCAAGATTCAAGTCAATTGACATACATGATGACTTCCCTTTATTTACCACTGATGGTAGGTAAAAAAACAATGGATCCATGAATAGAGCCAACAAACAAGAAAACAAGAACACCCTATTCCATTGTATAACAATTTCACTCCCTGGATCAAGAATTTTCTTTTTCCCAGGTACATAATTTTCGGGGAAAACCTTAAACTTTCCAAATTTAGGAGCCTTACTAGCTCCAACCTTGTCAACATTTCCAGAATACAAAGGTATTTGCTTTTCAAGAATATGGTTCTCATTCTTGTCCCATGAACTTTCAAGATTCTGTTTCCCATCATTGTAAAACCTAATAAAATCCTCAAAATATTAATAAAAAAAAAAAAAAGAACAAAAGTGACAAACAGAAAATACACTTGAAAATTTACCTTACAGTCTTCACTTTCTTGAACTCCATGGTAGCCAAAATACCTACAAATCTTCAATACACAATGCAGAATCCAAGAAAATACCAAAATGGTAACAAGATTGAGTTTTTACCATTTTCAAGAACTTCTATTTCAGAAAATACAGATAATGCTTATAACTTATAACTTACTAAATAAAATAAAAATGCAAACTTTGGTTAAAACATTACTCACATAGCTGATACTTTCAAGATTTTTCTGAAATGGGGTTTGAAAATAACCAAAAGAACGAAGAAAGAGGAGGTGAAGTGGGGAGAAACAACTATAGTTTTCTGTGTTTTTTTTTTTTCTTTTTAATTCAAGGGAGGTTGACTTTACTTGGAAGATCACAAAAAGACAAAGCAATATATTAAAGAAAAAGAGATAAAAACAGGTCTGATATACTAGTACTAAAATTTTGATGCTG
Source organism: Capsicum annuum (assembly GCF_002878395.1). Taxonomy (NCBI): domain Eukaryota; kingdom Viridiplantae; phylum Streptophyta; class Magnoliopsida; order Solanales; family Solanaceae; genus Capsicum; species Capsicum annuum. Next base: position 35,841,682 of record NC_061111.1, on the reverse strand, counting down.
CAAATGGAAATTGAAATTCAGGTGAATAAAGTCGTGCAGGCCATAATAGAATATAAAGATTAAATAATACAAGTTCATATACATAAACAAATGAAATTATTAAACTCTATCTTCTCCAAAAATCAAAAGAGATAAAAATTACGAAATCAAAAGTTGCATATAAAAATATGAAGAATTTTTGGGACAGATGAAATGGACACTAAAATAAAGAGATGCATTTATGACACCTAGGTGGCATAAACAACTTATTGAAGTTACTGTCGTTAACTTTTAATTTGAGCCAGCTTAGTTAAGAAGAGAGGGGCTGCATCAATGGAAATGTAGTTTGTCGTCCATTTCTATCTATCCACTTATAAATTACATTTAAAAAGTAATAAATAATAAAAATAATTTTACTATATCATATTTTTAATATAATAAATTTAACAATCTAAAAAATATATAAATTAACGAATAATATTTAATATCACAAATAAAATGCACAAATTTTTAATTAATTTTTTAAATTAAATAAATATTATTAAATTATTTATTTTTAGTAACATGAATAAGTAAAGATGAACAAACTTATTTATACCTTTGAGATTTTATATAAAATACTACTAATATGGAGTACTTTCTTTATTATATAGAAGAGAAATGATAACTTATATTATTTTTATGTAGTTATTAAGTAACTGTTTGGTCATGAAAAGTTTTTATATTTTCTTAAAAAAATTATTTTACTTTAGTGAAAAAAGTGAAAACGGTAAGTGTTTGGTCATGAAAATTTCAAATACAATTTTGGAATTGTATTCGAAAAAGTGAACACAAGTAAAAATTTATTTTTACTTTTTTCACTCATACTTCTTTCATAAAATTTCAAAAACAACTTTAATTTATATTCACAACCAAACATAAAAGCAACTCCAAAAAATTATAATTTTCATGGCCAAATGAGACCTAAATGTGTTAAAAAATGTGCTTTTTAATGGGTCTTTTAACTTGGCCTCCACTGGTATCATATTCTCTGATTTTACGTGTGATAAGTAGACATTTAAAATTGTATGAAATTGAACAAATAAACTCACACATCCTTTATGGCAATTTGCGTAAGACACCATGTAGAACGTCATGTAAGACGTATGTGTCTACTTGTTCGACTTTATACAAGATTAATTGTCTACTTGTGCACACCCAAAATTAGAAAATATAGATATTAATTAAAATAAGTGAAGACATGTTTTTCCTCTGAACTTGTCCGCTCAACTTACTTTAGCACTTAAACTTAACTTCCGTTTATTTACCTCCCTTAACATCTTTAAAGTGTATTAAAATTTCCCCTTAACGTATAATATCACTCTCACAACAGAGAGTGTGTTACACTCATCACACATCAGCGCCACGTCAATGTCATGGCATTGTCATGTAAGAAATTATAATTTATTTTAAAAAAATAATTTCACACACATACTATTTTTATGTATTTTTTTTAAAAAAAAGTAAAAAAATATATATATAAACATTTTTTAAATATATATATTAAATAATATATATATATATATATATTTATATTTAAATAATATTATATATATATATTAAATAAAAAATGCCCCCCACCCCACTTTTCTTCTTCTTCAGACCCCCTTCCTTCCTCTTCCAGCTCCCTCCTCCCTAGGGCTGGGCATTTGATTTGTTCGATTTGATAGTTTAATATCGGTTCAGTTTTTTTATTTTCAGATTCACAAAAATGACAATCGTAATCAAACCGAAATAAATTCGGTTCGATTTCTACAAATTTGGTTCGGTTATTTCGAATTTTTATTTCAGTTTTGAAGATTAAAGTAGTGAACCTCTCTTTGTTATGACTGGACATTTAAAATTAATGATTTTTTAAGAAAAAAATAATTCAAACCTATTTTTCATTTTCAGATATAAATAACTCAACATGGATGAAACTAAATGATACAACCATAAGTTTAACATAATATATAACTTCATTATGCATAAGTTTGCATAAGTAGTCAGAACTCGGAAGAGTGGTCACTGCCTAAAAGACCACAGTCGGCACTGCAGGCTGCAGCCTACAATGGTCGTCTGGTCGCAAGCTCTGGTGTTGTTGTATAGATGACAATCTCGTCGGCGGTCTATGGTTCGATCAATTGTTCTACTATTGGACTGATGCTTGTTGTTAGTTGTATGTGGCATGCTATTACTTATTAGTTATTAGGGTTGCTATTATATATATTATATATATAATAAAATATATATATTATTAATTATTTATAGAATTTCAGTTAATCGGTTTATCTGAATTATTTTTTTGAAAAAAAAAAATTCAAACTGTTTATCGAATTTCAAAAATTGAAAATCGAAACAAAACCAAAAAACCAAACCGAAATTAAAATTTCGGTTTGAATTTCCAGTTTTTTTAGTTTAAACCAAAATATGCCCAGTCCTACTCCTCCCTCCGCAACCTCTCCCCGGCAAATAGGTCCCCTCGCCCCCCACCCCTCACTCTTTCTCCCCTTCCAGCCCCCTTTCTTTTTTGTTCAAACACAAAAATAACCCCTCCCCCTCCCCCGCAACCCCACCCCTGCAAATAGACCATCATCTAATTCATTCACTACTTCACTATTGAGAGAACCAGATGTGGTGTGAGGAGCATCGCTAAGTTTTGGTTCCGTCGTTGTAGAAATAGTTTGCTGCTTGGCAGCAGGTTTTTCTTCTATTGAGTGTACGATATTTTTTTTTATTATTTTTGGTTTAAGTTTTGAATTTAAAAAAGTAATTCAAAAATTATCTTATTAACAAAAAAATTGAAAGAAATCTCATTGATGATAAGTGGTTTAAAGATACAATCATCAATTTAATTCAATTTTTGTCCAAATTTTGAGGGAGTTGGTTTGAAGTTTGAGACGGTATTCAATGGAGAAATTTTTTTTAATTTAGTATCTTTGTGGTTGTTCTTTGGTGTTGGTAATGGAGGAAAGTGAAAAAAAAATTGAAGAAGAGTGTTGGTGGAGAATGGATTTGAGGTTGTTAATGGAGGAATTTGAGTGTTGTTGTTGTTGTTGATGTTTTGGAGAAGAAAGAATAAAAGGTATCCATTTTTTAATTTTTTTTAAAAAATTTCTATTATATTTTAAATATAATATTAGTAATTTTTTTTTTTTCAAATACATACTTTTTTTCTTTATACGGGTATTTAAAAGAAATTAAATAGAGAAAAAAGATGTTTTAACGCGCCCAACCGCACTTGTTTACACACGGACAGTTAAGGGGGGATTTTAATACACTTTAAAGATATTAAGAGGGGTAAATAAACAGAAGTTAAGTTTTAGTGCTAAAGTAAGTTGAGCGGACAAATTCAGGGGGAAAAACATATCTTCACTCAATTAAAATCAAATTAAAGGACATATTTATGCATTATGTCAAAATAACCAAAAAAATTGCAAGACGTTATGAAATATAAAAGCAAGAACAAGAAGAATAAATAGAGAGAAGAGGAGAGGCTTCTTTATTTCTCATGAGGGATGAGAGATCATATGATTGAGAATACAATGAATAAAACCCCTATATTTATAGGAAAAAATACTCCTAGTTTCTAACTAAAAGACAAATACTTCAAATCCTGATAGATATCAACTAGATCTTATAAGATCTTGATAGACATTCACTTTAATGTAAATACATTTATAACACTCCCTCTTGAATGTCTAGATAGATAATGTGCCTCGTTAAAACCTTACTAGAAAAAATATAGAGATAATGTGCCTCGTTAAAACCTTAATAGAAAAAATCTAGTGAGAAAAAAATAATAATGAAGGAAAAAGAGTACACATCTCTAACAATACGCATATAGGTTGTCTCATTAAAAACCTTACAAGAAAAACCCAATGGAACAAAACCTCGTAAGGGAAAAAGAGTACAACATGTATCAACTTCCCCTAATGAGAACATTCTTAAGTCTATGCATCCCAATCTTGTGCAGCATCTTCTTGAAAGTTACAATTGGAGAAGATTTGGTGAATAAATCAGTCACATTGTCACTTGAACGAATCTGTTGCACGTTAATATCACCATTCTTTTGTAGCTCATGTATGTAGAAAATCTTTGGCAAAATGTGCTTCGTTCTATCTCCTTTTATGAATTCTCCCTTAAGATGTGTTATGTATGTTGCATTATCTCTGTATAAAATTGTGGGTAGATTAATATATTTCACATCACATTTTTCTCTAATAAGATGCATCATGGACCTAAACCATACATATTCTCGGCTTGCTTCATGAATAACTATTATCTCAGCATAATTCGATGAAGTGGCTACGATAAACTGCTTTGTATATCTCCAAGATATGGCAGTACCACCACCTATAAACACATAACCTATTTGAGATCGAGCTTTATGCGGATCAGATAAGTACCCAACATCAGCATGATCAATAAGATTGGGACTGCAATCTTTAGAATAAAACAAGCTCATGTGTTTTATCCCACTCTGATATCTCCTAGTAGGAGTAGAAATATACCTTGCTAACAAATTGGTAGGAAAAAACTATTTCTGGCCTTGTAGTATTTGTAAGATATATGAGTGCATCACTTGCACTAAGATATGGTACTTCATAACCAATCTAATTTGGTATATTTCTTATTTCAGCAAATAATCTATTGCTTTGAAAACTCTCCAAGAGTTTCAATAATTTTCAAGCTATAAGCTTATACAATATAAGGATTATCAATAAGTTTCCCAAAATTTTTTATATTTTGAATCCTTAAAGAAGTTTTCATATAAATTTTGTCAAGTGACAATATTCAATATTTCATGTTTGACATCTTCAAGTGTCTGGACTACAAATCAAATAAGTTTTACACTTACCAAGATGCATCATTTCATGTCACTTGATAAATGTTTCTACGTCAGCATGCTTAAATTAATGTAGAATTCAGATCCTCATAATCTTTTACAATATTGTGCCAATATTGTATCAAAGTTATCGTCAACGATTTCTCATTTTGTATCGGTTCACAATGCGACATAACATTTTGAGATCTCATCACTTCTTTATTTTTAGGTACCTAAACCTCTCATAAGGCTTCATGAAGTCTTATGACGTAGGCTCTCCAAGAGCACATTGTCTTCTTATTATGATTATTTGCTTCTTATTTTTCAAGGATTATTTCATTTGGAACCGATGAGTCTACCACACTTCATGCATGCGTAGATTTTGTCCTTTAAGAACGCAAAATAGGAGCACTTGTAGCTTAAATATGATATTAAATTTGAGTCAACAGATGCTTTCGACATTTGACTTGAATCATCTTTTGAATAAGGATCTGATGATAATTCCTAACATATTTCATAGTTACTTATAGTCTCCTCCTTATGTTAGGAAAACTAACATTCATCCTCTATTTTTATTGAGGAATCCATCTTTGTGCATCATGGTATATTCATTAATTATATACCGCACATCAAAACTATTAGATGGAATAGTTGGTTTCTGACCTTGAGCCAATTAAGAGGGAAGAAATAATCATAATTTATTGGTCTAATGCATATAAGTGCTATTGTATGCAACATATCATATTTCATACCAATACATGAAACTTTGTTTTCATTAACAATGGTTTAGCTATTTATCGAAGGCATTTAATGTCATACCATATCATCAAGATGAATTGTCCTGATTACACAATCTGGAAATTATTTTTTTAACTCAATTTTATTGAGCAAACAACTTTATGAATTTCAAATGCAGGTTGACAATGAATGTACATGTGATCATCTTATTGATGCATCTTTTCAACATATCACATGATAGGTGAACAAGCCCTTATTCACGTTTCATACTTTCCAGATTTTAAGGGATCCAGTCTCAATATTAGATGGTCCAACCAAGTTATCATGAGAACAAGCGACATAAACAATTCTTGAAGAATCTTCTAGTTCTTCAATACATGTCTAATACTCAATATGCACATTTTCGAAATGTAGCAGTCGTTCATGTCAATTTATGAACTTTTATACTAGTAAACTCCAAGTTTACCATGACATGTGCCTTTTTTCTTTAGTAAATTTCAGATTTACTATTACATGAATAAATTTTTGAATTTACTAGTTTAGAAGTAGATTTCAAAATAACTCTTCTCAATTATTCAACCTCTTTCGGAGGTGAGTTATGATACCATCACAATCAAGTGCACATTTGCATTAATAAGTTTTACTAAATATTATCACATTTACCCCAGGGAATAGATATGTGCTTATAATAATTAAAATTTTCTTTTCCGGGAATAGAATATAATAATGTCTTAAGCGTATCAAATTATGATAGCTACTACAAAAGCAAATTGAGACATACATATGATTTATTGCTACCACATTCAATTCAAGGAATGGAGCATATTTAACTGGACATGTTTTACCAAATACTTATTATTTTGCCTTAGCCATCATAATATCATCAATGTGGTGCATTGAGATTCAAACTGAACATCTTATTCATATAAAGGTGTCTTAGGCATTAGTCGATGGGACTTGAACCCAACATATTATCATCCCTTTTGACAATATTGTTCTTGAGGATTAAATTTTAATCATAAGTGGTTCCAAACCAATTATTTTTCCTCAAATCCAACAATAATTATATTATTAATAGCAAAAGATAGATAACATAAGGAATTACTAACCTTGAAATTACCTTTAGATTTATAATCTCACTTTGTTTGACAGAGTCTCGTGTTGATAACGTGTTATAAAATATAAAAGCAAGAACAAGAAGAATAAATAGAGAGAAGAGGAGATGCTTCTTTATTTCTCATGAGGGATGAGAGATCATATGATTGAGAATACAATGAATAAAACCTCTCTATTTATAAGAAAAATACTCCTAGTTTCTAACTAAAAGACAGATACTTCAAATCCTAATAGATATCAACTAGATCTTATTATATCTTGATACACATTCACTATAATGTAAGTACATTTATAACACAGGACAAAAACTTATACTTTTGAGAAGTTATATCCTACCAGGCAAAACAAATTATTTCGCTTAACTGCCACATAACTTATTTTATAACCCACAAATATATATACAGAAATAAGTTCTATTTCAAAACTCACAAAATTATATAGATATAACTTATTTGTATAGAATTTTACCGTACATTACTTTACTTTACTAATAATAAGAGGGAATAAGCAGGCAGTAAGTCAACGCCCCTACTTGTGTTGCGTGCTTCAGCTGCTTCAATCGTGATTTAACTATATCATCCCTAATTAATTATTATAAGTCATTTACGTATTAAAAATTTATATTAATTATATTTATATTTTACTTATGTATAAGAGGCAACAGAGAAGAGCTTTTCGTTGTTCTCCTTGCCGGCCAATTCAGCTGTTTGCTCCGTGATTTTACTATATCATTTTTAATTAATTATTACATGTTATTTAAATTAATAGTATTTAATAAAAAATAAAATAGACATTTATGATATGTCTGCTTTAGCTGCTTCAAGTGTAATTTTACTATATCACCTCTAATTAATTATTATAAGTCATCTAAGTATTAAAAAATTATTATAAAGTTATTTAAGTATTAAAAACTTAATAATATTTAATATTAAATTAACTTGACATCTTATATGTGATTCACTTAATTTTTTTTCACAGGTATTTTTTATACTAATTTGGGTATAAAACTTTTAATTAGTTATTATAAGTCATTTAAGACATGTCTGTTTCGCTGCTTCAATCATGATTTTACTTAATTATTATGGTCATCTAAACATTGTGTCATTTAAATAGAAATAGAAGAAAAAATATTATAAATCACAATAATTAAAAATTTAAATTATTTTTAAAATATAATTGACTATCAATGACACAATATTTTGAATAAGGAAAGTAACATATATTATTTGGAAATTACATAAGAAAATATTATAAATTACAATAGTTAACGGTTTAAAATATCTAAAAAAAATTACTATGTTATATATTTTAAAAAATTACTACTAATCACAATAATTAACAACTTTAAAACTTTGAAGGTCAATCTACCTGCTTTGGCTATGGATGTCAAACGGGCCGGGCCGGGCAGGGCCAACCCGGAACCGACCCTTCTATTTTAACCGGGTTGAGGGCCTGTTTTGGCGTTAGACGAGCCGGGCCGGGCCAAACAGTAAAAAAATTAAAACCCACCCTAACCCGGCCCACTTAACCCAACCCGATCAAACCCACCAAAACTCGATCAAACCCGGTTAAAAAATCGGTCAAACCTGGTCAAAAATATATATAAAAAAACTTTCTTTCAATATACATTATATATACCCACCTATATACATTATAAATACGTTAAATAATATATATACACTATATATATAGTATATACTACATTAGAATTTAAAAAATATATACACATATACACAATTAGTCAATTACTCATATATACGCACCATTCAATGTATATATACTACTACTTATAAAATATACTACAATATATATACATTACAATATATATAGATATACTTATATACTAATTCATAAAACATATACACATGTATACGTTAAATATACCAGATATATACACGTGTATATGCACCATACAATGTATATATACTACTACTTATAAAATATACTACAATATATATACATTACAATATATATAGATATAGTTATATACTATTTTATAAAACATATACACATGTATAGGTAAATATACACTTCTATAGAAGATATATACACGTGTATACGCACCATTCAATGTATATATACTACTACTTATAAAATATACTACATTATATATACATTACAATATATATAGATATACTTATATACTAATTTATAAAACATATACACATGTA
>NC_061111.1:35785911-35832732 GCF_002878395.1 Capsicum annuum | reverse complement strand
ATATATATATATATATATATATATATATATATATATATACTTATATACTAATTTATAAAACATATACATATGTATACGTTAAATATACACTTCTATAGAAGATATATGCACAAATATACAAAACATATGCTACTTAATATAATAAATTAATAATATTTGGTATTAAATTAATAATATATTAGAAGTAAGTTTTTAATTTAAAGTAGAAAACTAGAAATTCAATTTAAAATTTTAAATTGTTAAATGAAAAAATATAAAAAGCAAGGACTAAGGAGTGAATGAATTTGGAGAATTTTATTGATTGCAAAATGATCCAAAATTTATAATTTACATGAATGAAAAATCTACAAATTATGCATCGTTTTTTCCAACTCATTCATGTTAATATTAACGGGAACTTGCATAGGATAGTCGAAGTCAACGGGGGCAAAATCATGCATTGGACTTGATTCTGCTGAGTTCTCCCGTGAAGTCATAATTTCTTCAAGTTTCAGCTCGTCGCTCAGCTCCGATTCCATTCCTTGGTTTCTTCTTTCCGCTCTAATCCAATCTCTAAGGCAAACTAGAACATTCATTGCATTGCTTCCCAATGAGTGTCGGTTGTCTCCAAGCTGCTGTCGTCCCTGACTAAAGGCGCTCTCTGATGCAACGGTTGACATTAGAACATTTAAGATATCTCTAGCTAATCTTGAAAGTACAAGATATTGTGTTTCATTACTTCTCCACCAATCCAACGTGTTGATCCATCGTCTGCGATCCTCTGGTGCAGTCCGAAGATAATATTTCAGCTCTTCCCGATAAGTTGATGTGTAAGTTCTCTCATCAACACTGTTCCAACAATTTAAATCATAAAACGAATCAGAAAAACCACTATGTGCCGGCCTTTTAGAAGATGGTGGCTCCTCAGGAGGATGATGAGCGACATTTGGAGTGATATTTGTAAGTACGGCTAAATCAAATAAATCAGCATAGTGATTATAAAAATTTTCTATGTAATCCTTTGCATCAGCCGTAGCCGTCCACAAATTAGGTTGTACTTGTTCAAAATCATGGTTAGTATTTATTTCTAAGTTAGTATAAATAAGAGTACTAAAGTGGCACATATTATTATATTTCATGCACGGATTTAGCATAGCACCAACCAAGTAAATAGGGAGAATCGGAAAAAAATATTTTTTAAATTTCGTAAACATGGCGCCAACAGCTTCTTTATAACCTTCTTTATTTTTATATTCTTTGAGCAAACCAGAAATATGGGTTATATATGCCAAAATATTACAAACAGTAAGATAATAAGCATCGAAAAATTCAACCGTAGCTACATAAAAATTTTCTAAAAACTTAACAAGATCATTAATTACAACCCAATCAGAATTATGTAGCATGCAATCAGCAGAATCAGCAAATGAACCACAATGTTGGTTAAAAGCTAGTGTAATAGGAATTCTATATTTATAACAAGTTTTTAAAAATTCATACGTAGAATTCCATCTAGTATCAATTTCCTCAGGCATTAAAATCGGTGTAAGTCCATTTTCTTGACATTTAACTTTAAATTCTTCAATTATCGATCTATGATTATTTCCTTGAATAAAACCAACGGTAAGACGAATTTTTTCAATATAAAGCTCAAAAAACTCAAGACCATCTTTTACAATTAAATTATATATATGACATGTTCACTTAATATAAAAAATTTTAGGCAAGGCCGGAGATAGCGTAGATTTTAATTTTTTTTATAGCAGTCTTATTGTTAGAAGCATTATCAAAAGCAATACATAAAATTTTATTTTCGATACCATAATATTCGGCAATTTTAACAATAGAATCAACAATAAATTGTCCAGTATATTTACGATCTTCATCATATAAAAAAGCAAGAATATGTTTTTGCATCATGAAATTTCTATCCATCCAATGACAAGTAACGGTTAAATAATTATTTTTATTTATAGCATGACCAAGATCAGAAGTTAGGGACAATCTACATTGAATATTTTTTAACAATGTTGATAAATAAAAACAATATTGTGAATGAAGTCTAAAAATATCAGACCGACAAGTAGTTCTAGGAATACCGTTAAACATAGGATTATAAATTGCTTGTATATTACAAATAAAGGCATCAGAAGAAGGAAAACTAAAAGGCAAACAACCCACAGCTACCATTTTAGCTATTTCTTCCCGATCCCTCAATTTATTATACTTCTTCGCTACGTGACCGATTGCTGGGTCCATTCTAGTTTATGTTGGCCCACCAACATCCCCACAACCTTGTGCAATATTTAGCTCTCTTGTGTGATCTTCAGCTCTATGTCTCATTAATGTACCCGTATCCCCTTGCTTGCCTCCACTTCTATGCTTATATATTTGTTGACAAATATTGCATTGCACCTCAATATCTGATATACGTTCAAAAAATTATCATGTAACACTAGTTCTTTTACGAGGTCTTGGGGCACTAGGAGGAGGGGGAGGGAGATTAACCGATTCAGATCTAACGTTAGCATCTCCTACTGCAAGTGTCTCAACAATATTTTCATTATCTTCGTCTAAATTAACCTCATCTACTTCATTTTCTTCTTCTATACCGTAATTTTCCTGAGCTTCTACATAATCCATATCGTGAGCACCTACACCTATTTCTTCCTCAAAAGGTTTACCAAGCGGTACCGGAGGCGAAGGAACACGGGTATATCTACTACTTGAACTACCTCTACCGCTAGTAATTCGCTTTTTACTACCACTACCGCTTTCGGGACAAAAAATTTTAACACCTTTAGTAGCGAGGTTTCTTAATTTATCCATAATATAAATTAAATTAAACTAAAAATATTCAAAATACACAAATATAATAAAATTAAATATTAAACAATTAATATAATAAATAAAAATTAAACGTAAGAGATGGAACGACAATACCAAATTTTGAAAGTATCCAAAGGTTACGACTTTAAAAACTTCCGTTCGTACTTTGTAAGCGAAAAATTAAAAAATTAAAGTGAACAGTTTAAGAAATTAAATATATTGAATATTTGGGAATTGAGAATTGAGATTTGAGAGTGAATGTGATTTGAGAGAGTGAAAAATGATTTGAAGTTGTAGGGTATTTATAGAATTTATTTTGGGATTAAAAAATATTTTTTAAAGTTAAATTTTTTTTTTTAATAAATGGGCCCAAACTAGCCGTTTGGACCCAAAAACGGCTATATAGCCGTTGGGCCAACTAAAGAAGTGCAGGTTTCTTCTGAGAGAATGATCCCGATTGAGCAATTGAAGGAATTCATCGAAGGGACCTCAAAGAAAAGTTTGATATTGTCACCAAGTCTTCCCTTACGTATTCCAAACCCTACACTGCGAGGATAGATAGCCTTAAAATGTCTGCCGGTTATTGACCCCCCAAATTTCTACAATTTGAGGATAAAGGGAACCCAAAACAGCATGTTGCACACTTTGTTGAGACATGTAATAATGCTGGAAATTACGATGACTAACTTGTCAAACAGTTTGTTCGTTCCCTAAAGGGAAACACCTTTGATTGGTATACAGACCTTGAGCTTAATTCCATCAATAGTTGGGAGCAATTGGAGCATGATTTCCGAAATTGCTTTCATAGCACAAGGCGTACAGTGAGCATAGTAGAGCTCACAAATACTCGGCAAAGAAAGGATGAACCAGTCATTGAATTCATCAATCAATGGAGAAATGCTAGCCTAAATTGCAAAGATAGGCTTGGCGAAGCTTCTGCAATAGAGATGTGCATCCAAGGAATGCACTGGGAGCTTCTCTACATCTTGTAAGGCATTACGCCTGAATTCTTTGAAGAGTTAGCTGCCCATGCTCACGATATGGAGTTGAGCATGTCTTCTGTTGGAAAGGGAGCAATGCCTATCTATGACCCTTGAAGGGGAAAGGATAAGAAGGAACCCAAAGGATGGGGCAAGTTTGTCCCCAAAAATGACGTTAAGAAATCTATGAATATTGAAGTGTCTCCTGTGAAGGACACCGCGAAGGTAAGTAAGAAACAAATTGTAAATACAAATTTTAGAGCACGTTCGAATCAGAAAACTTTAAAGGAGATGCAAGAAAAGAAATATCCCTTCCGTGATTCTGATGTTGCTGAGATTTTCGATAAACTTCTTAAGCATAAGCTCATTGAACTCTTAGAGATGATCCAACAAAGCTGGAAAGAACAATGGCCCTAATTATTACAAATATCATAGGTTTGTGAGTCACCCTCTGAAAAAATGTTTTGTCTTTAAAGATAAAGTCATGCAACTAGCGAATGAGAAGAAGATCTTCTTTGACGATGAGATAACCAGTTCTCATCAAATCTCTATCACTTTTGGCTCGCTCGATCTAGTCTAAATATGTGCTGAATAATATAATAAGAAACTATTAGAGTCTGACAGGTCTTCAGTTGGCAAAGGCGATGACGAAGGTTGAACATTGGTAACTAGGCTAAAACACAGGAAGATGAGTCTATGAAAGGAGTCGTTCGGGCAGCCAATTAGAAGGAGGATGGAAAAGAAACCAAAGAAACAAAAGTTGGTTAAAATTCTAAATAAGACGAGGGTGACAGAGCTTCACCACCAAAAACCACGGAGTCCAGTAACTTTGGAAGAATTCTTACCAAGTTGGTTTTTTGCAAAGACTGCTCAAGTCAACCTTGAGGCATCTTGTTTTAATAATGCCAAAGAGGGGGCAAAGGGTGAAAACCCACCGTGGAGGTTTCTCCATATTTTGAAAAGCCTTCGGATCCACTTAGCTAAGAGGCACATGTATGTGATACAAAAATCATATTTACAAATAGCGACCTTCTGCTTAGATGAACCCTACACAATTTTCCCTTGTACATAGTAGGTCAAGTTTTAGGAAAAATGATAAATAGAATCTTGATTGATGAGGGATCCGGAGTTAACATCCTGCATATCCGAACAATGAATGAACTAGGCATCTCTACGGACGAACTGTCCAAAAGTCATTTAATGATCCAAGGCTTCAACCAAGAGGGCCAAAGGGATATGAAAGTTGTCAAGTTGGGGATTCTTAGGGATAATTTTCAATCAAATGCATTGATGCATGTGATTGGTGCCAAAACTTTATACAACATAGTTCTTGGTAGGCCTTGGGTACACGAGAACAAAATTATCTCATCCTCTTACTATCAATGCTTGAATTACCTCAAAGGTAGAGTGGAAAAAAAGATAGTTGCCGATGACAAACCATTCACTGAAGCTGAGTCACACTTTGCCGATAAAAAATTCTACTTAAAGAATTATGTTGTGAATGATAAAAGGGTTGGAGATGTCACCAACACCAAGTGTGATGATCTTGCATCTAAGAAGGTCGAGTGACTGTCGAAAAATTTGCCACCAAGAAGCCCCTCTTCACTTCGAATAAAGAAAGTGTCGTACCTACAAAAAAAAGGCAACTCTCATTTTTCGATACGTACCAAAGGTAAAGAAAGAGGAAGGTCAGCTATTTGATGCCCAAGATAATGTGCTAAAGGGGCTAACTTTACCTATCAGTAGGATTGATGCAATAAATCCATCCTCAAGACTACTTGGAGAGTCTATGGCTCAAAATTCGGCACAAGATATGACACTCCTTACAAAACGTACGAAGGACGGCTTTGACCCAAATGCATACAAGCTATTTATAAAGGCTGGATATAATTCTAATATGCCATCAAGGTTGGGCAAACTTCTGTCGAAAGGTACAACCAGGCAGACACGTGAAGGCCTAGGATACACGCAACCACCTCTGATTCGCATCTCCATAAGAAGGATGGTTAGTAACTACATCACTGTAGAAGAAGAGTCTACTGCATCCAATAAAAGGCTTTCTGTCTTTGACCGACTTAGAGAATCAACAACAAGAACTTTTGTGTTTGAAAGGTTGGGACCTCTAAATAAGAAGAAATGCAACAAACTTCAGAGAAGTCATCAAAGCACGATGATGTACACTTCACTTAAAATCCAGAAGGATTTCCAAAGTATGATCCCTTCTAAACTGAGGCGACAGAAAAAACTGGTGGTTTCATGCAACGAGGTGTTAAAAGTTAAAGCTCATATCGTGGTTTATCCTAAAAAGCATGAGAAAGATGAAGAAAGTGTTGGCTCTTCATATTATGTTACGACCCAAAATGAGAATGAGGTTTCATCCCAAAAAAGGTTGATGAAGTGATGAAAGATACTTTCTGGTGCTACCACATATCCATCAACGACGATGACATTCAAAATGAGGAAGATGCTGGAGATGCTCCATCGCAACTTGAAGAAGGAGTAAAGGACACAATATATCCCTTAAAGGAAGTTAATCTTGGAACAAATAAAGACCCAAGACCAACTTACCTGAGTGTGTTTCTAGAAGTGAAGGAGAAAATCGCTTATATGGACATACTTAAAGAATATCCGGATGTCTTCTCTTGGAGCTATAAGGAAATGCTTGGCTTAAATCCAAAAGTAGCAGTCCATCAGTTGGCGGTCAAGAATGGTGCTCGTCCTGTTAAGCAAGCCCAGAGATGCTTTAGGCCAGAGTTGGTTCCATTGATTGAAAATAAAGTTAACAAACTCATTAAAGCTAGCTTTATTCATGAAGTCAAATATCCCATGTTTATTTCAAGTATTGTTCCAGTACGAAAGAAGAATGGCCAAATTCGAGTTTGTGTCCACTTTTGGGATCTCAATAATGCCTGCCCTAAGTATGACATTTCAATTCCCATACCAGAGTTGATGATTGATGCGACCACTAGCTATGAGGCAATTTCCTTCATGGATGGTTCATCCGGCTATAGTCAAATCTATATGGCACCATAGGATGAAGAACTCACTACATTTCGTACACCCAAAGGTATTTATTGCTACAAGGTGATGCCTTTTGGTTTGAAAAACGTTGGCACCACTTATTAAAGGGCTATGCAAAACATTTTTAATGGCCTGCTCCATAAAAATATTGAATGCTACATGGATGATCCAGTTGTGAAGTCAGGACGGAGAGACGACCACTTAAAAGACCTAAAGATGGTATTCGAGTTACTTTAAAGATATCAACTTAGGATGAATCCATTGAAGTATGCCTTTGGAGTTGTTTTCAGAAAGTTTCTTGGCTTCGTTGTGCGACACCAAGTAATTGAAATTGATTAAGCCAAGGTCGATGCAATTTTAAAGATACCCGAGCCTCAAAACATTCATGAATTAAAAAGCCTTCAAGGAAGGCTAGCATATTTAAGGAGGTTCATTTCAAAACTGGCTGGAAAATGTCATCCATTTAGTCGTATCATGAAGAACGACACTCCCTTTAAAAGTGACCAAGCTTGTAGTAATGTCTTTGAGAGTATCAAATCATACTTAATAAAGCCACTAGTTTTTGCAATACCCATACCTGAAAAACCATTGATACTCTACATTGCGGCACAAGAGAGGTTAGTTGGAGTACTACTGGCTCAAGAAAATAATAAAGGCAAAGAGAATTCTCTTTAGTATCTGAGTAGAATCATGACACCAAATGAGCTAAAGTATTCTCCAATTGAAAAGTTGTGTTTGGCATTGGCCTTCTCAATTCAAAAGATGAAGCACTACTTTCAGGCTCATATTATTCGTCTTGTGTCTAGGGAGAATTCCATCAAGTTTGTAATGTTGAAACCAGTCCTTACTGACTGACTTTTTAGATGGTACCTTCAATTTCAACAGTTTGAGATTGTGTATGTTCCCTAAAAGGCCGTAAAGGGACAACATTGACTGACTTCTTGGCAAACCACCCGATACATGATAATTGGGAATTGAGTGATGAACTTCTTAATGAATATGCAATGGTTATTGAAGCCAGACCCCGTGGAAAATGTATTTCAATGGTACCGTACATTGAGATGGAGCTGGTGTCGGGGTGGTGTTCGTCACTCCACAAGGAGAGGTCATCCTATACTTTTTTACCCTAATAAACTATTGCTCTAATAATGCTGCTGAATATCAAGCATTAATACTTGGACTTGAGATAGTAGTTGATATGAAACAACTATAATTACAAGTCTTTGGTGACTCTCAATTGGTGATCAAGCAGCTTTTAGGGATCTGTGAAGTCAGAAAGCCTGATCTACGATCCTATCACGATTATGCTCAAAAGTTGATGGGGTGGCTTGGATAAGTAACCCTCCATCATATGACGAGGAAAGAAAATAAGCAAGACGATGCCCTAGCTTCTTTGGCCTCAACCCTGACTCTCCAAATCAGACGTGAGTTACTATCCGCGAAGAATGGGTAACACCGCCGTTAAATAAGGGTGTAGAAGATAAGGTTGAATACCTCATTGCCATGTTTGAAGCTGTAAAGGAATATTGGCAACAACTTATCATTGACTATTTATGTCATGGGATACTTCCAGAAGATTCAAGGAGAAGGACTGACATTCATCACCGTGCACCTCGCTTCCTTTACTACAAAAACACACTGTACAGATGATCATTTGAAAGAGTACTCTTACGGTGTTTTAGGGGAGGAAGAAGCAATTTAAGCTTTGTAAGAAGCACACTCGGGAGTTTGAGGATTGCATCAATCTGGACTGAAGCTCCATTTTCATATTAAAAGGATGGGATACTATTGGCCAACAATGGTGAAAGATTGCTTGGACTATGCTAGAAGATGCAAAGCTTGTCAATTCCATGCAAATTTCATTCATCAACCTCTTGAAGTACCACACCCAATTGTGCAACTTGGCCATTCAATGCTTGGGGAATGGATGTTGTCGGTCTACTACCAAAATCTTCTGTGGATATTTATACATCTTGGTCGCAAAAGATTACTTCTCAAAATGGGCCAAAGTTGTTGCTCTCAAAGAAGTAAAGAAGGAGAATGCTGCGAATTTCATCCGAGTAAATATCATCTACCAGTTTAGAATCCCTCAATATATAACAACCGACAATGGTAAGCCATTTGATAATAGACTGATGAATAAGATTTGTGATCTCTTTGGCTTCTAGCAGCGGGAGTCTTCTATGTACCATGTTGCCGCCAATGGTTTAGCTGAAGCGTTTAATAAGACTTTATGCAATCTATTGAAGAAGGTCGTCTCCAAGTCCAAACGAGATTGGAATGAACGAACGGAAGAAACTTTATGGGCATAGAGAACGACTTACCATACACCAACGCAAGCAACCCCATACTCACTTGCTTTTGGAGTTAAAGCAGTCCTGCCACTTGAGCGTTAAATACTTTCTTTGAGACTGGATATTCAAGAAGGGCTCACTGATGAAGTAAATGCTAAGTTGTGTCTTGCGATGTTACAAGCTCTTGATGAGAAGAGGCTGGAGGCTCAACAAAATCTTGAATATTATCAAGCCTGGCTATCTTGTTCTTTCAATAAAAGGGTTTGCTTGAGGTGCTTCTAAGTTGGAGATCAAGTCCTTGTAGTAAGAAGGCCTATTATTACTTCTCGTAAGTCTGGAGGCAAATTCAACCCGAAGTGGGATGGACCATATGTCATACAAGAGGTATATTCAAATGGTGCTTACAAGCTTGTCAATGCAGATGGAGTGAAAATCGGCCCTATCAACACGAAGTTCTTGAAGAAGTACTATCCTTGAAGGAAGATGACACTCCTTAAGGCACAAGTATAAACTGCATATCCGCTCCTGACCCGCAAGAGTATAAACTGTGTATGGCTATAAAAAATAAAATAAAATATAAAGAAGTCCTCTAGGTTGAAAACCTCAAAAGAGGCGGCCTACGAAAAAGCTAAGACGAAAAAAAACACTCAACCCAAACTACGTTGTGACTTGATCCTCTTCATTGAGCTACGTAGGCGCTTGGAATTTCATTCTGAGTTCAGTTACATGAGTGTCAAAAAAAATACATCTCCCTGCTTGATCTACCATATGAAAGTTAAGCCTGCATACATCTCAATTAAGTTTTGGAATTATATCAAATACTTGTGGCTTAATGGGGGGCAACCCATCAGAAGGGGAAGCTTCTTCAATAGGATTTGGAATACCCAAAGCCTACAGTTGAGGAATAGATCTACCACACATACAATTATCAACTATGAAGTCAAAAGTTTTAATTCTTAAGGCTTTCAGATTGAAGTTGCAAGTCTAACTCGGTTGTAAGACAAAGACGTGAAGCCAATGAGCAACAAGTTTGGGGAAGAAAAACAGAGTTTAATATTACAACATCAATGCATTAAAATAAGCAAGCAATTCTTGGAGGTGAAATTCAAATGAAATATTAAAATAAATGTGCAATATAAAGAAAAAGAGTTTCCATTATAACTAATAGATCTGACTACTCAATAAAAAGGGCAAAAGAAAGCAATAAGAAGGTTTGAAGGAAGACATCTCCTAAGGCTAATCTAAGTATAGCTTATAATTAACTAAATCTTGTAAAGCAGCCTCTAAGAATTGTTTTTTATTCTCAACGACCTTTGAGGTATTTGCCATTGCAAGGAAGACATCAGAACACTTGGAAAACTCTTCTTCAGCAGCTGAAACTTCGGATTCCATCTCTGCAGCTTCTTGCTTGGCAGCATCTCAGCAAGCTTTCAACTTGTTCACCTTCTTTCTCACCTTCTCAAAAGATTTTTAGGTGGCAAAAACTTCTTTAGATTTCTCATCCCTCTCCCTCAATACCAGCTTAAGATGCCCTTTGACTTTCAAATATGGCTCTAGCTCTTTAATTATTGTGTTCTTATCAACAAGGGCTGATCATGCTTTGTCGTAAGAAGTTACAAGCCCAAAGAAAGACCCCAATAAATTCTACAAAGAGAAATATCTTCCCACATCCCACTCATGTTATTGAGTATGAATTTCACATCATCTTGGATAGAAGAAGCATGATTTGGAGTAAGGCGTGAAAGTTTGGTATAGATACTAGCCCAAGAATTCATGATAAATTCTTTTTTAAGCTCTGAAATGACCTTCTTGCCATAAAAAATAGACATGGTTACCGATGGTTTCCGGGGAAAGTTTGACTCTACATTTTCTTTGACTTTACCGCGGAGATAGAAGTGACCTATTTGGATGACAAAAGTAACTCTCTTGAGTCTAGACCTACTACAGAATCGCAACTATCTTGTGGCTTACTTTCGTGAAGATTTTCTAAAATTTGGACATTATCAGGCTGTACAGACAAAGAAAAACATTATATGAGGAGTATATAATGACAATACATATATCATGAAATAGTAGAGAGTTGAGTCATTACCTTCTCGATGGCTGGTGGAGTCTTTGATGAACTAGCAAGAATCTCCACATGGGTGTTAGAATCACCTTACTTTGCCAAGGATAGTTTTACCTTCTTCCAGCAACGATCTCCATGACTACTAAAAAATTGTTTTACCTTCTTCCAACAACGATCTCCATGACTACTATCGCTTTCGTCTTGAGATGGTCGTTTATTGAAAGTATGTTGAGTCAGGACAGGCAGCTCCTTTTTTTGAGTTTCTTCATGTGGAGGTCCCTTGACTTTTATGGAATGACTACCTTAGATTTCAAAACAGGAGGCTTAACTACAATTGGGACCTCTTCACCATGTTCTTGAGGAGTGTCATAATAGGATCTACGACGTTAACGAAAAATTGCAAGTTAACTTCAAGAAAGTTTATACGGCATGGATAAATATCTTCACACATTGGGTGTGGCTTTAGGAAAAGTTGTTTTTGACATAGAGCCATGCAATACAAAAATTCAATGAAATTTAAGGCCTTCATCTAGTGAAGCACTGTGAATATCATCTTCTAAGATTCTGGGAAGGCCTTGATAAAACCCAAACTGACGGCTAAACTGGTGTGGACTGTATGACTCAATTATGAATGAACCTCCATATCTAAAAAGGAGTAAGTTAAAATGGAGGCTCATGAAGTAGATTACCTCTGACTCGTCATACTTATCATCATCCACAAAATGACAAGGAGCGGCCTTGCTTGGCATAGTGGAAGCCCAAGTGATATTGTCTCCTTGATAGATACGCTTTCTAGCAAGCTATCCATCAAAGTACCTTGCCCCGCCTTCGCCAGAATATACCATCATCAAAGGAATAGATGGTCTATTAGAAAGTGGAAAATGTGTCTTAAAAAGTAAGCAAGCCAACCATACACATAATGGATAGGAAAGGATACTCTGAGTTGCTCAAGTGTGAAGATTCATAGACTCTATGGAGACAATTATAAATGCTTGATAGGACTGGAACGGCAAGACTGAAAGTTTGCTTATCTTTCATCACCGCTGCAACTCTAAAAGTTTTTGGACGAGTGAAAGATCCACCCTTAGAGGTAAATACAAAGGTGAACAACCAACATAATAGGAATGCTGCCAAATATGTGTCGGTCTTATATTCATATTTCACTCTAAGTTTGGAAAATACAGCATCATCTACACTTGACTACTTCGCTGTTTTTGGAATAGTCCCACTTGGGTTATGGGTTGACTTCAAGAGAGCAGATTTTTTCTCCTTTCTCAGTGGAGCTGACTCGTATCTTAGTACCCGTTTGTACCAAAACTTTATCCACTTGCTTAGAGGAACTCTCGAATTAGAAGCCTCTCCTTCTTGAAGATGTTGGAAAGCTACAAACAAGAATTCACAATAACGAGGGATAAATCTCTCATTCTTTTCATCAACACCTGTAAGCTCCTTCGCTTCAGGCACTACTTCTTCATAAGAAAGCCCTCCAATGGGCAGACCTCAAATTTTGTATAAGTCCCAAAAGGATACAGATAGCTCTCCAGCTAAAGTAAGAAATGTGTTGGTAGTTGGACACCAAAACTCAAAGAATGCCTGTAATATGTTCGAATTTCTATCATAGATAAACAGATAAACGGCATCATATATTTTTGCTGCCTTCAAGGTTTCTGCATTTTCAGCCAATATGTCGTCATCCCATTCCCAATATCCTTAGGTATGACGATATTCACCAGTTATCTCCATGTTGCTCCCCCAACGTATTTCTCCTTGGAGTACTCGACATCCTAAGCAAGGAAGGGTGCTTGTAATGTTCAATTGACGTTGGTTGGGAGTCCGAATAAGCCATACTTTAACCGATCGATTAGCACCAATGTTATGTTTTGAAGTCCAATCTGACATATGGAGAGAATTTTGCAAGGGTGGCCACGAATCTGCATACCTACCTACTATTGAAGTTTCAGTCAATAGCCTAGTTAAAATCGTACCATCATCGGCCTCAATTAGGAGATACTTTCTTTTAGAGGATGAAGACGTGTAGTCTCTAAAGTAAACCATCTCTGCAAGTTGCATAAACAAAAGAATCTTGGTCAAACACAAATTCAAGATTCGAAAAAAATACATGTAAAGAAAAAGCCAAAAAATAAAAAAGGTCCTTCATGTTTTGGCCTCGGTGAAATATAGTCATGTATACTTGAAGCCGAATCCGTCAGGTCTTAAGGTGATATAGACGAAGTTAAATTCTCGCACATTAAGCTGACCATCGTAAAGGGCTCATACTCAGAGAAGACCATTGCATAAATGTATCGGTGAAAGAGCCCATACTTAGAGAGGACCATTGCATAAATGCATTGGTGAAAGGGCCCATACTTAAAGAAAATCATTGCATCATCAAGAAAATTTTTTTGGACTTAAGGTGATGGAGGCGAAGTTAAACTTTCGCACCTTAAGTTGATGTCGACCGTCTTCAAATAAAAATTTTCGGACTTAAAGTGATGGAGGTGAAGTTAAACTCTCTCACGTTAAGCCGATGTCCACCGTCTTCAAGCAAAAACTTTTTGGACTTAAGGTGATGGAGGCGAAGTTAAACTCTCGCACCTTAAGTCGATGTTCACCGTTTTCAAGTAAAATTTTTCAGATTTAAGGTGACAGAGGCGAAGTTAAACTCTCGCACCTTAAATCGATGTCCACCGTTTTCAAGTAAAATTATTCAAACTTAAGGTGATGAAGGCAAAATTAAACTCTCACACCTTAAACCGGCATATTGATATATATTTCAATTCTACAAAAGAAAAAGAAAACAAAAAAAAGAAGGGAAAAAAAGAAAATTTACCTCGCGATCTGAAAACTACTACCAAGAAATCTCTCATGCTTATGTTGAAATAATGAAGGGAATAGGTATTTATAAGAAACAATGGGGCAGTTTACTTATCCTAATTCTCAGTAAATTCGGATAAAATTCTACGAATTCTAGTGAATCAACGAAACGAAGGCGGTGGAACAACTTCAAGTTCATGTTGGAATTGGATTGGTTGATATCTTAAGCTTAGTTGATATTGATTTTCTCCTTATTAAAGTCAAAGTATGTATGTATGGCCATTAAGACAAAAAGGCGGCGTACAAACAATTATGAGGCCTTGTAGAATGAGATATCTACTTTTGAGGTTTTTTTTTTTTACAAAGTGCCATGACTGTTATTATTATTTCCTTCGTTTCAAAATAATTGATCTTTTTTAACTTGATACTTTTCTTAAGAAAATATTTATTAGAGGTTTATTTTATCAAATTAATCTTATTAATTATGCTTTGAAAATATAAATTAGAGTAAATATATTTTGTTTAGTCATTTAATGTTGAGGATAGTATTGGAAGAACATAACAAAATACTGTTGATTTCATTAAAAGGGACAACTAAATTGAAACAAATATTTTTAGAAAGAGGGTCAAGTAAAACGAAACGGAGGGAGTATTATTATTGTGGGTTCTTAGTCTCACACATATTTGAAATACTTGAAACCAAGCTTTAATATGGACAAAAGTTATTTGGTGTATATTAATGCATGATTTTTTTTCACTAATATCATTGAAGCATTAAGTTAATACTTCAAGTCTAGTCTTTTAATGATTAAATATTTCGATAAGTTTTGAAGTAGGGGACATTCTGTGAGCAATGAAATTTTATTAAATTAAATCCATACGAAATTCGAATTATATTAATTTATTCAAAATATATTAGTCCCAAATAAATATTGTGGATTAATATAATTGAATTAATTAGTTAAGTCCAAACATGTATGGATTTAAATAAAGTTCAACCTTTATTGGGCTAGTCCATTAATTTGGGCGACAAATAATGAGCCCACTTTGTTAAATTCAAGATATTGTCATATTATAGAGGCTCAGATAAGCGTCACGTGTCAAATGACGTGGCATGCCAAGTCAAGGAAATGAGTCAATAGGATCATGCCACATGTCAAAATAATGCAGCAAGCCCAATGAAATCAAAGTCCATAAAAGGCACCACATCACTTGAATTTGATTAGTCAAAGAAAACCCATATTCATCATGACTCTTCTCTTTCCACAACTATAAATAGAGGTGTCATAATTAAGAAAAAAGAAACTCCAGAACTCTAACAAGAAGCAAGAGAAAGCTCAAGAATCAAACGCCACAATTTCTCTACAAAGCTCAAGCATTCAAATCAAGTTCATCAAGATTCAAGATCAAGACCGCAATATCAAGAACAAGCTCAAAAGCCCTTGAATTCAAGCACAAGTCAAGATCAAGTCCCTCAAATAAACAAATCAAGTTCAAATTCAAGATAAAGATTTAAGCCCTTAAATTTATATTTGAAATGGTGAATCAGAGGATTCATAGAGATTGTAACACTCACATATTGAAATCAACAAATTGATTGTTGCAATATTTTCTTATCCTGATTTATTTATTTTTCAGTCTCGAAAATTTTATTGTCCAACAAGTAACATATATCATTTGAAAAGTACATGGCAAGTATTATAACTTATAATATTTAACAACTTAAAATTAAAAAAAATTAATCTTTTATAGATTTCAAAATATTATAGATCACAATAATTAAAAACTTAAAAAATTTTAAAGATGTAAAATATTTGGTTGACTCTCGAAATTATATTAGTATCACTTAGATTGAAATAACTAAAAGTATAATTTACTATCAATGCCACAAAAGTTTGGACAAGGGGAGTAACATGTATTATTTGAAAATTACATAAAAAGTAGTACTATAATTACAATAGTTAATAGTTTAAAATATCTTTTAAAAAAAGTAATTTGTTATATATTTCAAAAAAAAAAGTACAATAAACCACAATAATTAACAACTTAATTTTTTTTAAAATATATAAAATATTTGGTTGACTCTCAAAATTATATCAGTGCCACTTAAATAGGAATAAAGAAGAGGTATAATAAATCTCAATAATAAAAAATTTAAATTATTTTTAAAATATAATTGAATATTAATGTCACAAAAGTTAACAAGAAAAGTAACATATATTATTTAAAAATTAAGTAAAAATCTTATAAATTACGATAGTTAACAATTTAAAATAACTAAACATCTTAAAAATATAATTGATTATCTAAATTATATTTGTGACACATAAATTGAGACTAAAAAATAACATATATTGAATTCGTACTCTCACGGACCTTCGACATCTATTATAATACTAGTTAAACTGTACGTGCTTTGTACGTGTAACTTTTGATTATTTAAAATTAGACGATTTTGTTTATTGTGAAAATTTTTAGTGAAGTGAAAATTTTACTAACATTAGTTTTGGAAAAAAATTCTATCATATTTTCATCTTATTTTCTGTTAGGACTTTTCTCTTAGCATATATGTTATTAATTTCTTTTTCACGTAGATAAGGAAAACGTAAACCTATTAACATTAATCTCTATACTATTCTCTTCTATCATATATATTAAGATTCTTTAATTTTTTAATAATTAAATAATAATTTCAGAAAATAAATGAAAAGATAATTTTATCTCTGCAGAGACTTTAATGAAGGGAAAAAAGTTCAAATATTCAAATAACATTTTTATATAATAAGTGTATATAAAAAACTAAATTACTATTATTTATATCGAACAATATACTTGACCCGCCTTAAAAAATTTTACTATTATGAATCAGATTCATTTAAAGTCACTTATAGCTAATTTCTTGATAGAGAAAAGTTTTTCCTTCGAAAGATATCTCATTTCTCCCTTTTCGTACCACTCACGTCAAGGCAAGTAAAATCATATTCCATGTCATGTGTCTTCTCATCCAAGATTAATAATTATAAATTATGAAATAAATATCTGAACAAAAAATTAAAAAAAATAATAATACGTTGAAATATCAATTATTTAATATTATATATTGAAAGAAAAAATATATTTTAGAGTCTTGATGACGACACAAAAATATAAATCGAGTGATGCCAATTATCCCCAGCGTCCATCTCTAAGAACCTAATGGAAGAATGAAATAGGTTATAAATTCGGTTTGCTAACTCATGAAATCTCTAATCTCAATTTTGTTTTATCTTCTAGTCAACTAATGACTTTATTTGATACTTGTTTGACATAATGATTTGTTTGTTATCATGACAAATCAAAATTTTCAAATTTTTTTTCGCTCAATAATTTTTTTTATGTAAGTATGATTCTGACAAAAGAGTATTAACTTGAATTACACCTTAATAAGAAATATAACTAACATGAATAAGAAATAAAATTTAGAACAAGAAAAGCATACCTGAAATTCACTCATAATCGGCATGAAATCTCGTTCACACGTTTTACACAAATCTTTCTTCATCTGCGCAAACATATTAAAGAATCAATCAATAATGATTTATTTACAGATGTAATAATTTAAGATTATGAAAAAAAAACATCTTAAAAGTTAAAGAATATTTAATTTTGATAAGTCTAATGTAAACCAACAATAAAAGAATATAAACTTATTTTGAAGGTAAATTTAAACAACAATAAAAAAAAAAAAAAAAAAAAAGGCGTCAAATATAAGCTTAAATCCCCCAATTAAAAAAAAACTCATATTTGGAAAAAAGAAAGAAGAAGAAGAGAAGATAAAAGAGAATTTGAATTCAAGGAGTTGGAATGTAGAGAATATATCAAGATCATATATTTAATTAAAATAAAATGTAATTCCTTACATATATTTTAGTACTGTTAATTTCTTTCCATAAATTTTAGGATTTATATATATTTTAGAATTCATATATTTTAGGTTTAGGATTCTTAATTTCTTTCCAGATATTTATTTTATCAGGGTTCTTTCCATATATTTTAGGGATTCTTAATTTAATAATATAAATAATTGAAGAAAAATGGTAAAAAGATGATTTTATCTATTACAGAGCATTTTAATGAAGGGTAAAAAATTCAAATCATTTTTCTAAGGTTCTTCACACTTTTAATATATTATAGATTATAGTTATAGATTATAGATTATAGGTTATAGATTATAGATTATAGATTATAGATTATAGATTATAGATATAGATAGATTATAGATATAAATATAGATATAGATTATAGATACATGACACTGCTTGATTGAAAAATCTTTATGGACCGATGGTTGGGTTAGGGGAATCTTAGTAGCTTAGTTGGTTAGTTACCTGAACTTCCACCTTGTTGGTGAGGGTTCGATTCCCCACATTGTAACCCCCCCCCCCCCCCCAATCCCTTTCCGCTACCTCCAATTTTAAAAAAAAATTATCCATTAAAATGTTAATTTTGTGATCAGTATTCAAATTTCATCTATAGCTAATTTAGACTCTTCTCAACTAACTTCTTAATTTAAGTTATACTAATTATATTTTATAGACAACAGTTAGTAACCAAATACATTTAGAAATCATTTATACAAATATAATTACCTTTTTTCTTATATGTCAAATATAATAACAAAAGGAAGAAATTTAAAAGAAAAGGGGAAGTAATTAACGTTCATTATTATCTCCAACTTCCTCCAATATTCTCTTTCCATAAAACCAATCTTCTATTAAACAAAGGTAAAAGAACTTATTTTTAGCACAAATATATACAAAATAAAAAATGCTTTATAATACTGTCATATTAAATGTATATGTACAATTGTATATGTATATATATACCAATACATAACCATTGTGTATATTATATAAAACAATGAGGTTTGTATAACTCACTACTAAAAAAAAAGGGAAAATCGGTCACAAAAATTGACCACAAATGATCGGTTTTCCCCAATTTTCGACTACACAACCGACCAAACTGTGTGATCGGTAAATTAGTGGTCGCTTTTTAAAAATCAAGCACATGTGGCCGGCTTTTTAAAAATATATATATTTATTTTTAAAATTTATTATTATATTATTAAAATTTAAAAAATAATTTAAAAAAAATTAAAAACAAACGACCACAAGTGGTCAGTTTTTTTATTTTTTATTTTTGAAAAACCGACCACTTGTGGTCGGTTTTTCAGGGAATTTTTTTAAAAAAAATCAATAAATGTAAATGCTTTCAAAAGTGTACAACACAACAATAGTTTCAAAAGTGTACAAACTACAACTTAATGTCTAAATTCAAAGTACAACAATAGTTTCAAAAGTGTTAACAACTACAATAATAGTGTCAAAAATGTACAAACTATAACATAATGTCTAAATTCAAAATACAACACATACAAAAGTAAAAAAATTAAAACTCATCTTCATCGAATTCGTCCTCGTCTTTCATATCCTCATCTATGTTGATATCTAAGGGGCCTAGTCCTTTTGCAGCCCGAACTGCATCACCAGGACACGAAGGAATAATCCCTGCAGTATGAATGAAAGAGTTGAACTTCTCCTGCAGCATCCTGATTTGTGATGAAGTTTCCTCCTCTTTCTTCTGCGTCCTCTCTCTCTGTTCAGCAAGCTCTTCAGTGAGATTAGAAATCGCATTTTCTAGTCTTTCAATGAGTTCTCTATCAACTGAAGAGCTAGAGTATGCAGGGCCGGATGAACACCTAATATTCTCACCAAAAAAATTGTTGTGGTATCCGTAGTAATGGCCCCTAACTGCAGGACCCACAACTTTTCCCCATAACTCCTTCTCTACATGTCGGGGTAGTGGGTCACACTGACTTTCAGAAGGCTGAGTACTACGACACTCACTAATGAGTTGCGTATATTTGTCCTATATTAATTCAAAGTAAAGTTAAAATTAAAAGTAAAAAAATATTAAAGTACTTGTAATTGAATAATATCAAATTTGAGAAAAAGATTCATAAATACAATATTTGTTTCTTACATGGGCTGCTTTTGCACTTTACATCTTTTTCACTTACAAGATTTATACCATAACATCTAACACAAGGACAAAAAATAGCCCGAAAATGTGTCCAAACATCAAGTGTCCTAGCATGTTCAACAAATCTTTTGACACCTTCAACAAATTCCTCCCTAATACCCATTCTATTATCATTGTTCCATTGATATATCCAACTATAATCAGGTTTCATCTACGTAATCAATCAGATTTAACTAATTAGATCAAGACACAAAAATTCAATTATCACCAAATATAACCACATTAAAAAAAAATACCTTTAAAGTCCCCACACTTAATCGTTTTCAACCGACCAAGTCACAAAACATAACCACATTCAACCTACCAAGTCATCTTTAAAGTTTCTACGCTTAATCATTTTCAAGTGACTAAGTCTCCAAACAAACCACATTCAAAACAAAAAATCTCCTTTAAAGTCCCTACACTTAACCATTTTCAAGTGACTAAGTCACCTACCAAACCACATTTAAAACAAAAAAATCTCCTTTAAAGTCCCCACACTTAAATCATTTTCAACCAATCAAGTCACCTTTAAAGTCCCACACTTAATCATTTTCAACCTACCAAGTCACCTTTAAAGTTCCTACACTTAACCATTTTCAAGTAACTAAGTCACCTACTAAACCACATTCAAAACAAAAAAATCCCCTTTAAAGGCCCTACACTTAACTATTTTCAAGTAACTAAGTCGCCTATCAAACCACATTCAAATCAAAAAAATCTCCTTTAAAGTATCTACACTTAACCATTTTTAAACAACTAAATCACCTACCAAACCACATTAAAAAAAATTCCCTTTAAAGTCCCTACACTTAACCATTATCAAGCAACTAAGTCACTTACCAAACCACATTAGTAAAATTCCCTTTAAAGTTCGTACACTTAACCATTTTCAAGTAACTAAGTCACCAAACAAACCACATTCAAAATAAAAAATCCCCTTTAAAGTCCCTATACTTAACCATTTTCAAGCAACTAAATCACCTACCAAACTACATTCAAAATTTATTTTTCAAGTAACTAAGTCACCAACCAAACCACATTCAAAACAAAAAATCCCCTTTTAAGCATTTTCAAGTGATAAACTCACCAACCAAACCACATTCAAAATAAAAAATCTCCTTTAAAGTCCCTACACATAACCATTTTCAAGTAACTAAGTCACCTACCAAACCACATTAAAAAAGAAAATCTCCTTTAAAGTGACTACACATAACCATTTTCAACCAACTAAGTCACCTACCAAACCACATTCAAAAAAAAAATCCCCTTTAAAGTCTCTACACTTAACGATTTTCTAGTGACTAAGTCACCAAACAAACCATATTCAAAACAAAAAATCTCCTTTAAAGTCCCTACACTTAACCATTTTCAAGTAACTAAGTCACCAACCTAACCACTTTCAAAACAAAAAAATCTTCTTTAAAGTCCCCACACTTAATCATTTTCAACCTACCAAGTCACCTTTAAAGGCCCTACACTTAATCATTTTCAACCTACCAAGTCACCTTTAAAGTTCCTACAATTAACCATTTTCAAGTAACTAAGTCACCTACCAAACTACATTCAAAATAAAAAAAATTTCTTTAAAGTCCCTACACTTGACCATTTTCAAGTAACTAAGCCACCTACCAAACCAAATTCAAAATAGAAAAATCTCCTTTAAAGTCCCTACACTTAACCATTTTCAAGCAACTAAGTCACCTGCCAAACCACATTAATAAAATTCCCTTTAAAGTTCCTACACTTAACAATTTTCAAATGACTAAGTCACCAAACAAACCACATTCAAAATAAAAAATCCCCTTTAAAGTCCCTACACTTAAACCATTTTCAAGCAACTAAGTCACCTACCAAACCACATTAAAAAAAATCCCCTATAAAGTCTCTACACTTAACCATTTTCAAGAAACTAAGTCACCAACCAAATCACATTCAAAACAAAAAATCCCCTTTAAAGTCCCTACACTTAACCATTTTCAAGTGACTAAGTCACCAACCAAACCACATTCAAAACAAAAAATCCCCTTTAAAGTCCCTACACTTAACCATTTTCAAGCAATTAAGTCACCAACTAAAGCACATTCAAAATAAAAAATTCCCTTTAAAGTCCCTACACTTAATCATTTTCAAGCAACTAAGTCACCTACCAAACCATATTTAAAAAAAAAGTCCCCTTTAAAGTTCCTACACTTAACCATTTTCAAATGACTAAGTCACTAAACAAACCACATTCAAAATAAAAAATCCCCTTTAAAGTCCCTACACTTAACCATTTTCAAGCAACTAAGTCACCTACCAAACCACATTAAAAAAAATCCCCTATAAACTCCCTACACTTAACCATTTTCAAGAAACTAAGTCACCAACCAAATCACATTCAAAACAAAAAATCCCCTTTAAAGTCCCTACACTTAACCATTTTCAAGTAACTAAGTCACCAATCAAAGCACATTAAAAAAAAATCTCTTTAAAGTCCCTACACTTAACCATTTTCAAGAAACTAAGTCACTAACCAAACTACATTCAAAACAAAAAGTCCCCTTAAAAGTTCCTACACTTAATCATTTTCAAGCAACTAAGTCACCTACCAAACCACATTCAAAACAAAAAATCTCCTTTAAAGTTTCTACACTTAACCATTTTCAAGTGACTAAGTCACCAAACTAACCACATTCAAAACAAGCCACAACAAGACCAACAAGAAGATAACAACAATGCTAGTGAATCGAACAAGGCTACAAACGGCTTCATTAGACTTTAATATGAACAATAACAAGAAGATAACAACAATGCTAGTGAATCGAACAAGGCCACACACGGCTTCACTAGACTTCAATATGAACAATAACAAGACTTCATTATAAGAAAATATAGAGAAATCAACTTACCTTTACTTGGCCTAAATTAAAGTGAAAGAGATAAGCAGTCACCGAATCTAGATTCAGATGTGTTGGTAGCACAAAGATACTAAATTAAGAGCAGAAGAATAAATTTCAACTTGTCATTCAAAACAAAAACATTTAATAAACAGTATCCTAGCAGACAAATAATTTTCAGTCGATAACACCTTCAACAATCCAACTAAACCCATATAAACAACAACAAGCAAAATCATAAAAGGAAATCAAGAATTTGAAAAAATGACAACTAAAGATTCCAACTTTAATAGATTTCTACCATGAATAATTTCAACCAATACCAAATACGACAAAATATACCAACATTTCAATACAAAAATTCACCTTTAAAGTACCTAAACTTAATCAATATCAAGTCACTAAGTCACCTCACATGTTAGCAAACTGAACCACGTTCAAAATAAAAATTCACATTTCAAGTACCTAAACTTCAACATTTTCAAGTCACCAAGTCAACTCCTAAAACAACAAACTAAACTACCTTCAAAATGATAAATTCACATTTCAAGTACCTACACATAATCAATTTCAACCTACTAAGTCATCACCCAAGTCACCAAGCTAAACTCCATTCAAAACAAAAATTCACCTTTCAAGAACCTACACTTTATCAATTTCAAGTGACTAAGTCACCTCACATGTTACCAAACTAAACCACATTCAAAACAAAAATTCACATTTCAACTAACTAAGTCACCTAACATGTTACCAAACTAAAGCACATTCAAAGTAAAAATTCACATTTTAACTCACTAAGTCACCACCCAAATCATCAAACTAAATCACATTCAAAACAAAAATTCTTGACCATTAGTCAAAATAAGAAAAATCTTGACTATTAGCTACAATCAATTTCCACATTCCCAACCACATTTCAAGTTCTTATAAATATGTTTCAGCTTAATATCACCATAAAAAAACACCAAAATACTAAAGCTATAATGGAGGTCACAAATAAAGTAAACCCTAATTTCCATTTTCTTGAAAATGTGAATTTTTTTTTATAAAAATAAAGATTTATGAGTTAAAGGCTTAGATCGACTTTCATAATAGGAGGTAACATGTCATTTGCATTGTGTCTCTACATTTTTGAAACGCTGCCAGACACTAGAAACATTTGCTACTGTTTGCTAAAAGATTTTTTTCACAACTTAGATCTCTAAATGGGGAATGCAAGATAGTGAAAGATAAATTAAATATCTAATATATCCTTGCTCAGTTCATTATTTGGATGCTCAAAACAAGCATACTGAAAATTACATAAACACACAAAAAAATAGGGATACAACTAGAAAAGCTTTATGTGCGTGTTGCTAAAAATGATAAAATGGGTACTTGAAAGTCGACGGCAACAGTGGCTGCGGTAGTCGACTACGTGTGATCAGTGTAATTTCAAAAAATTATATATATAATTATTTTTAATGAAAATAATATATATATATATATATATATATATATTTGATTACATATACATAATTATTGGTTACTAAAAATTATTTACTTTTTAATTTTTCTTAAGTTCAAACACCGACCACTAGTGGTCGATTTTTCTAAAATTATTTTTTTATTTTAATTAATAAACCGACCACAATTGGTCAGTTTTTTAAAATATTTTTTTTAAAATTAAAAACCGACCACAAGTGGTCGATTTTTAAAAATATTTTTCCATTATATTTATTAAAAAAAATCGACCACAAGTGGTCGGTTTTGTTATTTTTTTATTTTTATTTGTAAAATAAATATAATTAACATAAAAATTATTAAAATCATTATTTTGATTTTTTAAAATAAAAAAGCGATCACATGTGGTCGCTTTTTAAAAAAATAATAAAAAATTGACCACTTGTTGTCGGGTTTTTCTGACCACAATGTGTGGTCGGTTTTTTGTGGTCATTTTTTCAGCCCTTTTTAGTAGTGACTTAATCAAATCTAAATATATATGTAAAATTGTACATCTATATATGTGTATGAATATTACTGGACATTTGTGTAATTATATGCAATGTATAATTGTATAAAATACATATATAAAAAATATATAAACGTTGTATATACAGATTTCTGTAACAAAAATATAGTAGACATATGTTCATGTGTATGTCTACTACATATTGTAGAATAATATACAATCATATTTATATTCGATTATACAATCATATTATTTCAATTTTTTATTTCTCTAAATTATGCATTCACAACGTCGATGAGACAACAGTGAAATTCAACTGTGAACATTATCGTAGTCTTCCTCAACCAGAAGTTACTCTTCTCTCTATCTCTAGCATCGCCGGTCATTCAATTGCCGCCCACCTAAGAACGACGTCACTCTTCTCTCCCTCTCTTTCCCAACCGATCCACCCAATTCCTCAATCTCCCTCTATGCATAGTCAGTTTCCGCATGAATTGAGATAAAGATTTTGAAATCTTTTGAAAATATAATTCGTGCTTATTCCTAGGTAAATCAACTGCAATATTAGCCAATTAAGTAAGAAAGGGTCTTTGCCTAATTTTAAAAAAATTAATATATACGTTGTTATATTTATATATATGGGCCCATATAAATAATAGTTATTACAACTACCTTTAACCATCTGAAGTAATAATTTTAAACATTAACCACATAAAGTAATTATGAAGCTGTTTTATCTACACTAAGGGTGTGTTTGGTATGATGGAAAATATTTTCCATGGAAAGCTTGAACTTGGATTTGAAGAAGCTAGGGTTTTGTTCTTGAGAGAGTTTGTGAAAAGATGAGTGATTCTGCCCTTTTGGCACCTCATGTTATGGGTGAGGCAAAGAAAGGGAAAAATGACTCAAATACCCCCACATACCCGAAATTAATTAAACTGAACGTGGCTAGTGATGCGGTAAGCGACGTGCCAAGTCGCTCAATCGATGCATTAGGCGACGTGCTGCGTTGTACCCCAACAACGCGATAATTGGCGCGCCGCGGCTATATCGCGCTGGCTCGCTGGTTTGAACATCCAAACAAGCCTCAAATCTCATCTGAAAAGTCCAAAACTTACCCGAGACATGTGATCGACCACCCCAATCATGAATCAACTTAAAAATTGACGTTCTAGGGCTAGGAAGGTCGGAATTAAAATCATCAAAGTTTAAGAGTGTTTAGAAATGACTAAGTCTTAACACTTAGTGAAATTTTCTAAGTCTTGGACCCCTTTAGCATGCAAGAGTGAGCTGAAACGATCTAGGATCTTACGGGGTCTAACAATATCTCCCCCTTGGGAACATTCGTCCTCGAATGAGACTGATTAAGCTGAGAATTACTGAGGTACTGAAATTACATGCTAAATATGCACAACTGAAACATGATTACATGACTGAGTCTAAATATAGTGACTGACTGAACTGGTTTGTGAATGCATGCAATGACATAAATATGATAATATGGCTGGGACTGAGAATGGAAAATAGATAATCTAAGGTAAAACTGTTACCTTGAACTGAAGTTGAGTTTGTGGAGAAAAGGTAAGGGTACTTGGTTCGCATATCTATTTCTGCTTCCCAAATGGCTCCTTCAACGAACTGATTCCACCAAAGAACTTTGACCAAGGGAATTCCTTTGTTCCTTAGTCTGCAAATCTGATGATCTAAGATTTCGACTGGGACTTCTCCGTACAAAAGGCTATCCTGAACATCTAAGATTTCTAAAGGAACAACGACAGCTGGATTACCAATACTCTTTTTCAATAAAGAAACGTGAAACACTAGGTGGACTGATGCCAAATCTGTTGGCAACTCAAGCTCGTAAGATACTTTTCCAAAGCGACTCAAGATCTTGTAAGGGCCGACATATCGGGGACTAAGCTTCCCCTTCTTGACAAACCTTTTCACTCTCTTTATGGGAGAGATTTTCAAATAAATCAATTCTCCAACTGCGAACTCGAGATCCTTTCTACACACATCTGCATAGGATTTCTGACGGCTTGGGCTATTTTAAGCCTTTATCTGATTACCTGAACTTTCTCCAATGCATCAAATACTTAATCTGGCCCTATCAATGCGTTCTCACCTACCTCAAACCAACTAATAGGGGATCTACATCTCCTTATATACAGAGCCTCAAATGGAGCCATCTAAATACTAGAATGATAACTGTTATTATAGCCAAACTCAATCAATGGCAAGTGATCATCCCAACTACCCTTAAAGTAGATAACACAAGCTCTCAACATGTCTTGTAGGGTCTGAATGGTCCTCTCTTCCTGACCATCTGTTTGAGGGTAAAAGGCTGTAATGAGACAAACTTGGGTACCAAGACCTTTCTAAAAAGCTTTTCAAAAGTGAGAGGTAAACTTAGTAACTCTATATGAAATGATGGACAACGGGACTCCGTGCAACCTAACTAACTTTCTAATATAGAACTTGGCATAATCCTCGGCTGAATAAGAAGTATGAACTGGCAAAAAATAGGCTGAATTGGTCATTCTATCTACAATAACCCAAATCAAATCATGTTGACGACGTGAATAAGACAACCCTATAACAAAGTCCATGTTCACCTCTTTCCACTTCCAAGTGGAGATGTTGAACTCCTGCGTAGTGCCACTAGGTCTTTGGTACTCAACCTTAACCTACTGACAATTAGCATAGTAGGCTACAAACTCTGTAATATCCCTTTTCATACTACTCCACCAATAAATTTCCCGCAAATCACGGTACATATTAGTGGCTCCTGGGTGAATAGAGTAACGCGCACCATGCGCTTCTGCGAGAATTTACTATTTCAAACAATCTATACGCAGCATACACAGTCTACCTTGGCAACGCAATACTCCATTTCCCCCTAGGGAGAAAACCTCTACTTTTTGATCTCTGACTGACTCCTTCAACTTCACCAGACTGGGTCCCTATCTTCCTTTTCTTTTACTTCGGCAATCAAAGAAGATTCTGAACTATTCTAAACCCAAACACTACCTTTAGCTGAGTCAACCAAATAAATGCCTAACCTAGCCAATTGATGAACCTCCTGAACCAACTTTTTTTGTATCATTCTCAATATGAGCCACACTACCCATAGATAATATACTATGGGAATTTGCCACTACATTGGCCTTGCTCAAATGATACAAAATACTTATATCATAATCTTTCAATAATTCTAACCACCTTCTCTGACGGATAATTAACTCTCTCTGCGAAAACACATACTATAAACTTTTATGGTCCATGAACACATCAACTTGCACCACATACAGATAATGCCTCTAAATTTTTAAGGCAAATATAATAGCTACTAACTCAAGATCATGGGTATGATAATTTTTCTCATAGTGTTTAAGTTGTCTAGAGTCATGGGCTATGACCTTACCTCTCTGCATCAAAAAACAATCCAAACCAACTCTGAAAGTATCACAGTAAACAACAAACCCACCTGAACCATCTGGCAACATCAAAATTGGGGCTGAGGTGAGTCGAGTCTTCAACTCCTGAAACTCTTCTCACAGAAATCTAACCACTGAAACTTGACTTTATTCTGAGTTAATCTGGACATGGGGGACACAATAGATGAAAAACCCTTTAATAAACCGTCTGTAATAGCCAGCCAAACTCAAGAAACTTCTGATATTTGACAGAGAAATGGGTTTGGGCCAGTTTCTCACTGCTTCAGTCTTGTGAGGGTCAACTCTAATGCCATCACTGGAAATAATATGGCTAAGGAAAGCTACTGATCTTAGCTAAAATTTGCATTTGTTGAATTTGGTGAACAACTGATGGGCTCTAAGATTTTATAATACTATTCTGAGGTGGTCAGCATGATTTTTTTTTTTACGGGAATAAACAATGATGTCATCTATGAAGACTATGACGAACATGTCCAAGTACTGCTTGAACACTCTGTCCATCAAGTCCATGAAAGCTGTTGGGGCATTTGTTAGACCAAAGGACATGACTAGAAATTCAAAGTGACCATACCGAGTTCTGAAAGAGGTTTCAAAATGCGATTTTGAAATGTTACCTTCTCTAACTCTAAGCTGATGATAGCCAAATCTGAGGTCTATCTTAGATAAATAACTGGCACCCTGAAGTTGATTGAACAAGTCATCAATCCTGGGGAGTGGATACTTATTCTTGATTATGACTTTGTTCAACTGGTGGTAATCAATGCACATTCTAAGATAACCATCTTTCTTACGCATGAAAAGGACTGAAGCGCCCCATGGGGAAACACTGGGCCTGATGAATCCCTTATCTAAGAGACCTTTCAACTGTTCTTTTAACTCTCTAAGCTCAGCTGGAGCCATTCTATAGGGTGGAATAGAGATAGGCTAGGTATTGGATCGGCCCATTAAAAAGAGCCCAGAACCGAATTGGCCAACAAATCGATAAAACAAGGTAGGCCAATTCTGGGTTGACCCGGCCCAGCCCTTTTGACAGACTTACCTCCGTAGGTGTATACGGGCATTATGCGATGATCCCGAAGGTTGTGCGACGACCTCGTGCATCATCATCATCATCATCATCATATACATTGGACTTACTTTATTGTATTTATATTGTGTTGTATTGCCATATTGACTTGTCATCTATGTAATTTTCTTATCTTCTCTTACTTGTATTTGATGATCTTGTATATGCATGGTCACCCTTGTTCTACTTATATGTGATATAAAGCATATTTGTGTTCTATTTTGTCTAATGTTATAATATATGTGATATATTAAAATTGTTAGTACAAGTGGTGTGGACTTGTTGTGGGACATTTTCTAATTGCAGGTGACGTGCCCTTAGTATATATTTTGTATACTTTGTTTACTAATTTGCTTGGTCGGCATATGATACCTACTGAGTGCAAGTAGGCCGTACTCATGCCTACTGCACCCTTTTGGTGTAGGTCCTAGCCCGAGTGCACCTCAACTTTTTTGACTCGGGCGATTGTTGAAGCTTCTAAGGTAGCGGTTGGACATTCATGAGTTCGGAGCCCACCTCTATCCTTCTGTATTAGTTATTTCTTTATTAGTATTCGTAGATAGATATTTCTCTTTGTGGTTATTTTTCTGATGTATTTTATTCTGAAATTGTATTAGTAGTTCTTATACTATTGACATCAGGTTTTGGGAGTTATGGTTGCATGTGTTGATTTTATTATTTCTATTTTTATTATATCTCTATGGTTTGGCTTTGTTCTAA
Organism: Capsicum annuum; assembly: GCF_002878395.1. NCBI lineage: Eukaryota > Viridiplantae > Streptophyta > Magnoliopsida > Solanales > Solanaceae > Capsicum > Capsicum annuum. The sequence goes on along the minus strand of NC_061111.1, from coordinate 35,802,610 downwards.
AAGCCTTACCTTAGGGGTATTTCTGTCTTTTCCTCGTGTGTATTAGTTTGGGTGAGAGACTTATTTGTCAAGGTTCACCTCGATAAGTTCCATCATGACCTATTATTTTTGGGTCATGTAACCCCCTCATATACACACACCTCGACAAATGCGGGTTTCCAGTATCGGTCCTTCGGGACCTCCACCTTCACGGTCAGCTACACAACTCCCTTTAAGCCCAATTAAAGCAAGTTTCACATAACCCATCAATTTAACCAAGAAAATATCTGCACCAACCACAAGTATCGTCATATCATTATGCTTGTAAGCTTATAATTATGTCATACCAATTTCATCAACTTGGGAGAATGCCACGACCCACTTTAGTTAATTTAATCAAGTTGGGGGAAATGTCACGAACCCCTTTGTTTATTAAATCAAGTTGGGCGAATGTCATGATCCCCTTTGTTCATTAAATCAAGTTTAAAATCAAAACATAGCCAAAAAGGCCTTCGAAATCCTTTTTATCCATTTAACCATTTATACAATGTAATAGTTTAGGGAAGTAAGTCAAATCATGTGATTAACCATATTTCCAATCCAATTATGCAAGTGGGTTGAGGGAACACAATTTTCAAAATCAAATTCCAAAATAAAAATCATCAATTTGGAGGAATCCTTGACCCCCATCCTATTCGGCATACCCAAGGACCCCAATGGGTTTCAAAATACAAAAATACAACATGAACACTTGCATTAAAACCATGGAATTCAAATCAAGTAACAATACTTCCAAAACCCTCAACCCAAATCAAAATCCATATTCAATCCACATGAATAACCATTTAAACACCTGTTTTGAGTAAAACAAGTTTAAGGGGAGAGATACATGCTTGAAAGTATTAGGAATTATGGAGAGAAATCAACCTCTGAGCCCTATATGATCAACCTTGAGAAACCCTAGTCTTATTCTTACTTTAAGGAATTTAAGAGAAGAGAGAGTGTATTTGATTTGTTTATGGGTGATAATGGGACCCCAGAGTGTTTTTAAGTCGTGGGTCACAATTGGGGAAAGAGGAAAATGATCAAAGTGACCCTAATTAAAACAGAGAAAAAATTATCGCCAGTGACTACAAGTCGCATCACGACTCGTGACGTCTGGTTATGAGTCGTCACCACAACTCATAGTCTGAGCAGAGACTTGGGGCCTCCTCATTGTTAACCCTACGACTCGTACCCCATGACTCATACTCGGACCTTACGACTCGTAGGGCCCTAATCGTAATCACAACAGTAACTTGGGCACCTATACTAGGTTGCCTATGATTTGCACACCACGACTCGTAATGAGTCATTACGACTGGTTAAGTACCAACTGTGATCAGGATAGAAACTTAGAGAACCTACACTGATTTGACTACGGATGACACTATACGACTCGTATAGAGTCTTCACAACTCGTTACCAAAGTTGTATCCTGGGCAGTAAGCTCAAAACTCAAAAAAAAAATTCAGAGACAAAAATCTGGGGTGTTACAGTTAACTACCCAAAGTATCAACTTGTTGGTGAGAGTTTAACTTCCACTTTATAATTTCCTCCATTTTTTCTTCCCCTACCTCGATTGTCTTAAAAAAGAAATGCATTTTTTTTTTAAAAAATTGCTATTTTAGTAACTATTTGCCTAAATGGCTAATCGGTCCATTACGTTTACAATCTTTTTTAAGGAAAAATTTCACAAAACCACAATTTAAGGTATCTAAATTACTTTTTTTTAAAACTAAAATGGGCATAGAGAGGCTTCTATTAATAAAATTGAAATAGCTATACAAATAACCAAATCCAATTTTGATGGCCCAATTCAAACTTGGAAAGTAAAAGGAAACTTAAAATGACAAATAAACACAAAAATAATAAAATCAAAAAGACCAAATTAAAAAAGTCAATGGAAGCATCCAGAACACCTTGCTTTCCGTCTTCTTCTTCACAAATCAACCATGGCTGATGAATGCTCCATTGACCGGTCCGGTGAAGGTATCTCCAACTTAGAAACCTCATTTCACATTAGTCAGTAGGTGAGTCATGGGCGATTTCATCTCGGGCATTTACATCATTTCACAAATGCCATGAAATCACTTCATAGGAAGACTTCTTCAACTCTTCTTAGACTACATCTGATTGATATTCCTCAGGTACGAGACTATCCACCTAATCTTCATTTGCATCCCTCCTTTTGAATCCAAATCAAGTAACCCTCATTTGCCAGATTGAGCTCAATAAGGAGCTGATACCACGGACTAAAGGTACTAGTTAGCTGATTTGAGTCACAAAAAGAGAGGTAACTTGTTAACCTTGACTGATTCATATTAATGAATTATTTTGCATGTGTTGTTGATGAAATCAAAACTTGATGTCTTGATTTAAGTCGGTTTTGGTGGTGTCTTTTGTGTGAACGTGCATTTATCACTGATACTCTTGTAAATATGTTGCTCTTTGATCCCTTGATTCTACTTTTCCTTTTCCTTGATTGACTTCATATGTGAAAGTTCTTGTTTTGGCCCTTAATCACTTTAATTGTTGGCTTGTGTTGTTTTTCTAACTCAAGAATTGCCTTTGCCTCCTTTGTAATATCCTGTAAAGATGTAAATTCTTTACATTGATATCCTGCAAAAAAAGAAAACTTCATTAGCTGAAAAATCTGTTAGTTTGTTCCCTTCTCTACGTGTATGCATCACCTCTACTTGGAATTGCATCAACAGCTTTTTAATACCCTTAACATCAGCTGTTATTTTTTATGGGACCTCCCATATCCCATCAAAAATCTTCTTTAAGATGAGAGAATCATTTTCATGATCAGAGGCAATAACCTTGTATTGAAACAATACTGAAACCCTCTTTTAAAAGCACATACTTCAGCTTCCAAACTAGTCATAATACCACAGTCAAAGGAATTAGCATAAACAAAATCTCCAACATTGTCTCTAACACAATAAGTACCTCCACTAGGTCCAGGATTACCTTTAGAAGCCCCATCAGAATTACTCTTAAAAAACCATTATCAAGAGCTCTCCAATTCACCATAATTGTCTGTATAAGCGGTTTGTAGGCTTCCAGCATCATCACCATCATTGGCCAATTATTAGGAAGGTTTTTCAACCATGGATACCTGACTTTAGCAAAAAGATAAATATTCCTATTCATGATATTAAATGATATTCAACCACCATATTTGATTGTGTTTCTCCTCTTCTAAATCTGTCACAAAATAAAAGCAGGTAAAGAAATAAACAAAGGTCTGAGCTTAGAGCAACATTTACCATTCCACCATTTGTATACTGTATTCTTTTATTGAATAAAGGGACCCTGGATTCCAGCACCTGCTGCAAATTGACTCCGTAATTAATTAGCTTTGATTGAATACGGAGTTTAGAAAATAGAGAAATACTTTAAAATTTGTGATCTAAATTAAATCTTAAGTTTGTGGAACTATAAACCTTACATTTTAAAGTTTAAATTATTAGTAAATATAGAAATATCTCATTCTTTTTAGAACTGACTAAAAACAAAAGTGGGCCATATAATTGAGACATAATCCCTGAATTATCATATGCAACGGCACTTTCAATATGTACATTACATACCGCTACTTTATATTCATAATACAGTGTATCACACTCACTAAGAGGCAAGAGCCTCATAAAAGTTGCCTCTCTCTCTGTATCAGTGTATTATATTGTATCTCTAATATTGAACTATAATACAAATTAGCATGTGTGTATCTTGTCTATGTATCTATGTTTTGGCTTATCAAATACATTAAGCCTATGATACTTATATCTGCGTGTATATTTGGGTATCTGTTTAAGCCTTGTCTCTGTGTTTAGTTGTTTCACATTTGTGTGACATTCAAGTATATGATACACATTAGGATAGAGTATCTTGTAAATTTATCTCTGTGTTTGCATATCAAAATATATGTATTATGCAAGTCGCATTCTCATTTGGTTGGCGATTTCAATTATTATGCATCACTTGTGCATAGATACATACTCAGAGAAGGTGGAGTCGTCGATAGAATTTATGTTCACTTTAACCATCACATATTATTGGGTGTACAAACAAAAATCTCAGGAAATTGCATGACATAGACCCAAATTTTAGATATTTGACCCCAAATAAGAATGTCTTTGAAGAATAGTCTTCCTTACTTTTTAATATACTAAAAGTACCATTTTACCACTCCACACCTCAAATATATTTTTAATCTTTTCATACTCATTTATCTCTCAAATTTTATTTTTATTATTCACTTTTTAATTTTTCCTTTACTTTTATTATTCTACTTTTTTCACTCTTTTTTTTTCCTTTAAATTTATTATTGTGATTTTTATTATTTTCAATTTTTATTTTTTTCTTTAATTTTATTTTCATGTTTTATCCATTGCAATAAGCTCAGGTGACGAGAAATTTCATAAAGCTACAAAAAAAGTTCATCTCAAAACTTGAGCTTCGGATTTCTCTCTTCCCTTTGGTGTAATTGCATTCTAACTTTAGAATTTTTGATTTTGCCATTCATCTCTCTGCACTTTAGGTAATTTCTCTCATTTTATCTTAATCTTATTGCATGCATTTGAAGTATTTGTTACCTAGCAATTTTTTTGAGCTGAAAACCACTTTTCTTTTCCGTGAATCACATTCTATAATGCATAGATTAATTTATAAACTCTATTTTTTTCTATCTACATCACCTTGATGAAAATGCGTTTTGGGTGGTTTCTCTACTCACTGATCTCACTATTCTCCAGTCAGTAGGTTGTTTAGATTTAGATTTTGGGTGTTTTGTGTAGCCATTGGGTCAATTTTTTTGTCCAATAAATTTTATTTTGCAGCTTGAGTCTTGCTTTTTTGTTAATTTTTAATTTGATAGTTGTTTTTATCTTTATAACTCTGCAGATTTTGGTAATCATGTCTAGCAAGATAAATCGTCTTGAGTACTTTATTGATCCTAATGATTGGTTCAAGTCAGACCCCCGTTGGAAAGGGGATTCAAATTATCATACAACAGTAACGAGCTTTTTGGATGACACACAATTGTCATTGTTAGAGAAAGGATTTTTTGAAATTTGATGAAATTAGGTACCATATGTGGCAGATTTTGATTGGGATGCTTCACAATCCATTTTTTTCAGAAGCATCATCCTTTCATCTGTGACATTGAAGCATTTGATAATCTGTCGAGCTTGAACACTAATTTTTGGGCGATCATCGAGAGTGGATTGAATATGTCGAAATGGTAGGTTTACTATCTTTAAGCTTTTCATTTTGTCATTTTTGTACTAATGGTAACACATATATTCTAATTGTATTCATTTTTCATGTATTTTAAGTGCCAAAAATATATACGTTAAAGGAAAAGATGTGTTGCCCGAATGTTTAGTGTTTGGTTCTTGTGCTGTGGATTCGAAGGAGTGGTTTTATTAACTTACAACTTGTGGTCGACCTTTGAATGACACGGTATTTCACTTTCTATCCTAATCTATATTTGGATTGGCTAATATCTACCTGCTATCTTTATAACTTTAGTGTAAAGTCGTAACTTTTCTATTCACTAGTAGAGCCAGGTGTATAGTTAGAGGGGCGATAGGGGATCATTCGATTTTTAGTTTAATCTTGATCTGTCTACCTGTTTTAACTTTATTTTCATTTCATTGTAGAAACAAAGCCAATGCTATTAACAAGATTCCTCCTATTCCGATTCATCATTCGATCACAAGGTTTGGCTCATTTCTTAGTTGCATGATACTAAGTGGGCGCTTGGTCGTAGAATTTATAAAGTTGGAGTTGAAGATAGAGTAATGTTTAATTTGTATGTGGGGTTATTGTCATTTCAGAAAGTTAGCTGCACAAATCGCGAACAAACAGCAGAAACAAGCAGTTGAGGTACAATGTCTATCCCCTCTTGGTTTATTTTATAACTGAGCTGTTGTTAACATTGTATATCCACAGATAACAAAACCACCAATCTCAGTGGCACCAATTATAAATGAAACAGAAGACTGCATTATTATCGATGCTGAAGATTACAAGGCCACTGGTTATTCTGATGTGCCAATGTTTGTGCAGCATACTGAAGCAATGATGGAGGAAATTGATAGGATGGTAAGCTTATATGATCTACATATCTTGGTTATGAATATAATTCTTGTGGATTGACATTGATGTGTTAAATCTTTGATTCAGGATGAGGAAATTGAGATGGAAGATGCAGAAGATTGGTCAGTTATAGACATAGACAGTTCTGATAAAAAGAACGAACTTACTGTAGTGGAATACATTGATGACATCTATGCTTACTGCAGTAAGGCTGAGGTAGAGATGTTATCTCCACTCTCCCTATTTGTTTGTTAGAAGTTTTTTTTGTTTATAACTTGTACATGCTCATTACCCCACTGTGTGGTAGTTACACTGGGTTGGTTGTTGTTGTTGGACATGCTCATTAGGATTATCGCGTGTAGATTTAGCAGAAGTCCCATATTTTTCAATTGATTATCTAATTCTTTTGGATAGGATCTCATTAAGCTTAATAGATTGTCAAATTACTCACAAAAGCTAGTCTAATTTCAATATGGACTGTAATTTTTAGTCAGTAAAATAATAGGTATAGAACATAGGATATTTAGACACACGGAGGGTATACTTGGGCTATTTCTATTATGATGCTATTCTATCAAGGATGATTACTGTTTCAATTTTAATTGAAAATCTGGAAAGAAATGGAGGTGTATTTTTTACCCCTTTCTTTTAATGTCATTTTCAATTGCAGATCGCTGGCTACGTCCCTCCAAATTATATGGAACAACAATTTGATAACAATGAGAGGATGATAGGCATCCTCATTGACTGACTGATTGAGGTATATAGCATGTCATTTTTGAGTTTTATGAAGACGAATGTGATAATTTTAGGTGTCATTTAACGTCTAATCCAATTTATAGGTTCACTACAAGTTTGAACTGATGGAGGAGACCCTGTATTTGACTATGAATCTCATCGCTAGATTCCTGGCAGTTCAGTCAAGTCAGTAATTAGGAAAAAACTTCAGCTTGTTGGGATAACAACTTTGTTTCTTGCCTACAAGTATGAAGAGGTTTCTGTATTTGTAGTGGAGGATCTAATTTCGATCTCTGACAAGGCTTATGCCAAAAAAGAAGTGCTTGAAATGGTTAGTTTAAAGACCAAAATCTTACATTATCAGGACTTGTATCTCCATTTTGTTCTTCCTCGTTAAATGATTTCAATCGTTTTCTTATCCACAGGAGAAGTTGATGGTTAATGCCTTACAGTTCAACATGATAGTACCTACAACTTATGTGTTTATGTGGCGGTTCCTTAAAGCCTCTCAGTCTGATAGGAAGGTCGGTTAAACGTCTTTGTCACATTAAGAAGTAACGCAACAATTTGAATCACTACTCATATAACTTTTTGTCATTGTTTAAATCAGGTGGAGCTTGTGTCTTTCTTTTTGATCGAGCTATGTCTGGTTGAATACGAAATGCTTAGATTCCCACCATCAATGCTTACTGCTGCAGCTGTCTTTACTACTCAATGCACTCTTGGTGTGTCCAGGGAGTGGAACAAAACCTGCGAGAAGCATAGCAGCTACGACAAGAATTAGATTTTGTAAGTATATTTTGTTTTTAAAGATATTTGTAAATGTACATCCCTTTATCGAATAGATAAAGATGTGTAATTGTGTGTCTTATTTTCTACGATAGGGAATGCTCAAAATTGATGGTTTCTTTCCATTGTAAGGCAACAGTTGGGAAGCTTACTGGCGTGCATCGAAAGTACATGTCTAAATATGGCAATGCTGCAAGATGTGAACCATTTTCTTTTCTGTTAGAAGCCTAGTTCTAGGATAAGAAGAACACATGAGGGGGAATGACATGCTTTGCTAATAGTTGTGTTGAATGAAATTGTTGATGTGTGCACAACATATGTTGCCCTAGGCTCTGGGGAAGGGGGAAGGGTGTTTTTGAGTTTTTTTGCTACCGAGAGAAGCATGTGTTTATTTGTTTTTTCATGTACATTATTTGACATTGCTGGTGTTTTGTGAAATATCTTGCTCTTCATACTTATTCTTGAAAACAAACATTAGAAAGTTAAAATTTCTTCTTAACAGTATAAAACTTAAGTGGTTAAAAGCTTGGACACATAACACACTTAACAACTAATGTGACTAGAAGCTTGGTGGACACACTTAAAAAACCTTCATATATATATATATATATATATATATATATATATCCTCTAAAATAATAACTTTATCATAAGGAGTGTCAATGTCAATAATACTAGTGCAAGAGGTAACAAATTCGCATATTGGATCAACGTATTTATTAACTAGGTTCCTATTTTAGCTCGTCCAATATTATTTGGGATAAACATGTAACTCAATGCTTGAAGTGCTATAACTAAAAAATGCATATTGAAACCTGTGTTGAGCAAAAGAATATTAGTAACAATTTGTATTTGATGTTTATAATCACAATACAATAATTTTCTAAATTAAATCTTGCCTATGAGGTTAGAGTTGCTTATATGTTAATAATCTAATCAGTGCAATTAAAGAATAAACTTTTGCCCCTTGGACAAAAGTTTTCAATTTCAACAATTTTTTAAATTAAGTCTTGGCCATGAGGCAAAAGTTGCATATATATAAATAATCTGATTAGTGCAATTAATAAATAAACTGTTGTCTCTTGGGCAAAAGTTTTCAATTTCAACAATTTTTTAAATTAAGTCTTGCCCATGAGGCAAGAATTGCATATATGTTAATAATCTAATCAGTGTAATTAAAGAATAAACTTTTGCCTCTTGGGCAAAAGTTTTCAATTTTAATAATTTTCTTAACTACGTCTTGCCCATGAGGCAAAAGTTGCATATATTTAATAATCTAATCAGTGCAATTAAAGAATAAATTGTTGCCTCTTGGGCAAAAGTTTTCAATTTCAACAATTTTCTAAAGTTTTGCCCAAGCGGCAAGAGTTGCATATATGTTAATAATCTAATCAGCGCAATTAAAGAATAAATTGTTGCCTCTTGGGCAAAAGTTTTCAATTTCAACAATTTTCTAAAGTCTTTCCCATGAGGCAAGAGTTGCATATATGTTAATAATCTAATAGTGCAATTAAAGAATAAACTTTTGCCTCTTGGGCAAAAGTTTTCAATTTCAAGAAAAAGGAAAAGATCCTCAAGATAAAATCTATGTCATAGAGAGGGTTGTGATTGTTTCCATGTGGATTTGCAGGTATGAGAATATCTTCAAGAATTGCCTGATCTAGCTGCAGACTAATGCGCCTCTCTAGATCAGACCTGCAGGAAGTCGATGCTGATGTTGCTATTGCAGATTTTAACAAACTTGAAAGAAAAACCATTGGCATTGCGCTTTTCCTGAATTGTGTTGGTAGTAAGCCAGCTATTGTTTCGACGATGATCCTTTGTCTTTACTGCAAATCCAAATTCAAGAAACTTCTTTTAACCAACTGAGGGTCCTTGATGAACAAGCCCTGAAGAGAATTTTGGGCATAATTTATCAAAATTCTGCTGATAATGTCTTGTTTAAGACCTTTTATTTTTACTGTCGGCAGAACTCTCGAAAAGAAATTCAGATTTAGCACCGCGAGTGATTTTTCCCACCAGTCTGATGGTGTCTCAGAATCAACACACTGAACAGGTTTGGGTGGAAAATTATACTCTAGCTTTGACAAACCAGATGTTAGTGCTCTTTACAGGAATTGTTTGCAATTGCATTTATTAACTGGCTAACAAGATTGACTTTTTCAGATACCGGTAGTAATGTTTCACAACGATGAAGAACAAATATCGAGTTGGATATGTTTTGAAATATCACATCCTTAAGGAATACCTCAGTACGAATTTTCAGATTTTTCTCGGAGATATCTTCAGTCATTTCCATGAACCTGGCTGCACATCTGAGAAACACCACATTTGATATGGTAATCTCAACGTTCACTCCATAGCAGAACTTTACAGCAATTTCAAATGCATCAGATCCGCCAGGAAGACCAGTAAAATTGATTCTTGAAACCTTTGTATCCTTCGCCTCTAGTACTAGCTTTCTAATTCTCCCACTTCTCGAAACTAGACGGAACTACAAATAATGACAAATTAGCAATCACATTAGAAATGTATCCAAGATATTCTTTTTTTATTTTTCTTAATTTTAACACGAAGCACATAACTTAAGTTCTGTAGTTCTGTTTTTGCATCTGGCTATTGACTTTTCTTTTCTCCTCAACACAGTTGTATTGGTATCGGTAGCCTACTTATAACGGCTAAAACATTAATCTTTTTCAAGGTACTTTAGACTAACCACTTCTTTACACAACTTCTGTTTTTCCATAGACTTGAGCATTGCAATGATGATGAAAAATGGTAAATTAAATTACACGAGAGGAAGAAAGATTGCACACTTCATTTTTGTACCTTTTGAAGAGCAAAATTGGCTAATTCGACTTCTATAGTAAGATCACTCAAAATATCAGATATTGGCCTACAATAGAAGATATAGTCAATGATCTAAAGTTGGAAACTTACATTTTAAAAAAAAAAATTTTAGCCTAAGGTTTCATGCATGCGCAACTTACATCTCAAGAATACAATGCTGGATGTATGGAGTCTTAAAGCTATCTAAATTCAAATGATGAAATCTTAAATCTTCGGAGAGAATAAGTCAGCCTGATTTTTCGCTTATACACATGACCATAATTTAAGACCAAAAATAGCATAAAAACATAATCTTGAATGGATAAAAATGTTGAAACAAAGTTAACAATACTCTATGTGTGCTGTTTTTGGATTCAATCTAGCAAAGTGCCATATATTTTCTGTTGTCTTTAAAATGTGGTGTGGAGTAATCTAACAGCTAATTGCAAAATTCATCTGTACTAAATAGAGGGCCCTCACAAGATACACATGTTGGAAACTAGGAAAATAATTATTGATGTCTACACCATTCACATCACATCTTGAACAAGAAAATTGAACACATTGGACTTTAGAGGTTTAAAAGGTCAGCTATTTGATTTGCCATTTTCAATGATTGCAGCCTTAGAAACTGCTCATCTATAGTCATTATCTAGAGTATATGATATTAACTTTATGAACTGATAGAAACTCTACAATCTTAGGTTTTAAAGTAAGTTCCACAATAACAAAGTCCCCACAACCTGTTCGACACAATTCCTCATCATCTTCTAATGCTAATTATACCACTAGTTTGAAATACTTAGAACTAATTTCTCGTACCACCTTGCCTTATACGTTTGACCTTCCTAAAATATGTTACGATCAATGTCAACTCCCATGTTAACGGCCTTTCCCTCCAAGACCACCCCCCACAACCACTCAAACACAATTATAACCGCAATAACAAACTCCCCATTACCTGTTCGATGGATTTCCTCAAAGGTAAATATGTTACTACAACAATAGCATATCCCAAGTTCAGCTTACATTCGTCTCCCCAAAAATCAAATCAATATGCTAATTATATAACAAGCTTAAATTACCACAATGCATCAATAAGCTAAAATTACCACAATGACTTTTGATGATGAATTTCATACCTGAAGAAACCTTACGGAAAAAGTCGATTCTACGAATGTTTGAAAGTCGAATCTGGAATTTGGAAGAAAGAGAAGAAGAAAGAGATTTAACGGTTTGGGAAACTTAGCCTCGGGCATTAGAGAGCCATTGCATGGGTTGATTCTGGAATTTGGAATAAAAAGACGAAGAAAGAGATTGAACAACGAATATTTTATAGGAGGGTATTTTCATCCAAAAAATATGACTTAACAAGTAAAGACTATTTTTAACAAAGCAATTTTATTTGGGACTAAAATTTGAAAGCCACTCTAATTTGGGTCTATTTTTGAGAATAACCCCAAAAATCTCATATTGGAAGCTAAAAAGATTGAAAAACTACATATAAGGTGTGAATACTCGTAATATGGCGTGAAGCTTTTGAAAAAAATCGTGCAGACTTAGCCCAAAGATGATAATGTCACACTATGTAAAGTAGAGGGGTGCATCGGTCGGTTCAGTTAGATTTTACATATTATCGATTTGATTTATTGATTTTTGATTTTTAAATATGCTAAACTAATAACTAAACCAATAAGATATTTTTTAGAGTTAATTCCTCAAAATGTCATTGAACTTGTGTAAACATCCCACTTAAGTAACTTTTGTTTCTTTTAGGACAATATTGTCACTGAACTATGCACTTCTTTCCATTATAAGGTAAAACTAAGAAATTGTTAAGGATATGTTTGGAGAACCACAATGAAAATGAAATTAGATATAATTACATACTCCAATTCTCAATTAGGAATAGAGAATTAGGTGCAATTACGTAATGTAATTACAAAATTACATTTTATTTCTTTTTTTTTTAAAATAAAATTTAATATCTTTTTATTTTAAATTTCTTTTTTATTTCTATTATTTTAATTTCTTTTTTATTTTACTTTCTTTTATTTTACATTATTTATCTTTCATCTCTTTTCTTCTCATTTTCCAACTTTACTTCTTATAATTCAATATAATTACTCTTTTTTATTATTATTTTGTACATTATTGAATTTTTATAATTTTTATTCTAGTGTTTGGATTAAAATAGTATTTTATTATTGAATGAGATTATAGACTTATGTGTTTTTCGTTCTTCTGAATTATATTTACTCGTCAGAATTTTATACAAGAGTATTATATTTTTCTCTTGGATTTTGAATTTATGTTTCCGTTTATTTGTTTTAGTATTATAGACATACTATTTCATATTGCATGTCACTGCAAATTGTCTACTAACATATAATTTCAATTTTTCTATGGCTTTCCAAATATGTCCTTAACTATTTTTTAGTTTCACCTTATTTTGGAAAGATGTACAAAGTTTAATGACAATATTTTCCTAAAAGAAATTAACAAAAAATATTTTCGTGGGATGTTTGCACAAGTTCAATGGCAATTTGGAAAATTAACCCGATAACTTGAAGTGACATGCAATATGAATAACAAGTCTATAGTACAAAAACAAATAAATTAAAACATAAAACAAAACACAAATTGACAATTCAGGAAAAAAACACAATACTCTTATATAAAATTCCAATGAGTAAATAATTCAAAAGAAAGGAAAAAACATAAGTCGTCTCATTCAATAATGAAATACTACTTTAATTCAAACACTAGAATAAAAATGCAATAATGCGCTAAATGAAGAAAAAAATATGAGTAATTATATTGAATCATAAGAAGTAAAGGTTGGAAAATGAGAAGAAAAGAGATGAAAGATAAATAATGTAAAAATAAAAAAGAAATTAAAATACAACAACAACAAACCCAGTATATTCCCACATAGTGGGGTCTGGGGAGGGTAAAGTATACGCAGTCCATACCACTACCCCCGAAGGAGCAGAGAGGCTGTTTCCGATAGACCCCCGGCTCAAGACAAAAGACCGTAGACCAACAGTCGTGCAACATGATAAAGAACAAAGAACCAACATCCACAAACATAAAGTATAATTAACCAAAAGGCAAGCAATATGCTAAAGTAACAAAAGAACCAACATTAAAAAAAACAGTATAATTAACAACCCAAGGACCCCCTTCCCCATAACTGGAACTCCAAACCAAGCTATCCTTAAACCTCCTAACTACGGACTACGACTCGACCACCCACCTTAGCCTTCTAGTTTAATACTCTTCCTCCAAACCTTCCTATCTAGTGTCATTTCCTCAGTAAGCTGTAACTGTTCCATGTCACGTCTAATTACTCCTCACCAGTACATTTTTGGTCTACCCCTACCCCTCTTGAAACCCTCCAAGGCCAACCTCTCACAACTACAGACTGGGGCATCCGTGCCCCTTCTTATCACATGGCCAAACCATCTCAACCTCACTTCTCGCAACTTATCCTCCACCAAAACCACTCCCACCTTCTCCTGAATAGTCTATACATGACCCTGTCCGCCTTCGTAAATTCACATATCCAATGCAACATTCTTATTTCTGCAACCTTTAACTTTTGAATATGAGAATTCTTAACATACCAACACTCCGGTCCATATAACATGACCGACCGGACCGCAGCTCTATAGAATTTACCTTTAATCTTAAGAGACACCTTCTTATCACATAAAATTCCCGAGGCAAGCCTCCATTTCGTCCAACCTGCCCCAATACGTTGGGAGACATCTTCATCAATCTCTTCATTCCCCTGGATCATAGACCCAAGATACTTAAAACTATCCCTCCTACAAACCAACTGCGACTCCAACTGCACCACCACATTGTCCTCTTGCCTCTAAACTTGCACTCTAAGTACTCCGTCTTAGTCCTACTCAACCTGAATCCTTTAGATTCAAGGGTCTATCTCCAAACCTCCAATTTATCATTAACACCTCGGCACGACTCATCAATCAAAACTACATTATCCACAAAGAGCATACAACAAGGAACCTCCCCTTGTATATTTTGCGTCAACACATCCATCACCAAGGCGAATAGGAACAGGCTAAGAGTCGATCCCTGGTGCATCCCTTTCAAGACCAAAAAGTGCTCGGAATCCCCTCCCACCGTCCTTACCTGAGTCTTTGCCCCCCATACATGTCCTTAATCGAATGGATGTATGCCACTGGTATCCCTCTCGTCTCCAAGCATCTCCACAGAACCTCCCTAGGAACCTTGTCATACGCCTTTTCCAAGTTGATAAACCCTAAGTGCAGATCCCCCTTTCTCTCTCTATATCTTTCTACCAGCCTCCGCACAAGGTGAATTGCCTCAGTCGTCGATCGACCAGGCATAAATCCAAATTGATTCTCCGGAATAGGCACTATCTTCCTCAACCTCCGTTCCACCACCCTATCCCAAATCTTTATCGTGTGACTCAACAACTTAATATTACGATAGTTGTTGCAACTTGAATGTCTCCCTTGTTCTTGTATAAAGGAATCACCGTACTCCATCTCTATGCCTCAGGCATCTTAGCGGTCTTGAAAATATTGTTAAATAAATGGGTTAGCCACCTCAATCCCGCTCCGCTAGCATACTTCCAAAAGTCCACCGGAATCTCATCGGGCCCGGTCACCCTGCCCCTTCTCATCTTGCGAATAGCCTCACATATTTCCTCGACCTTAAAATGCCGACAGTAGCCAAAATCGTAAGGCTGCTTAGTGTGCTCCAACTCCCCTAACACAATACCTCTGTCCCCCTCATCGTTCAGGAGCTTATAGAAATACGACTGCCATCTTTTCTTAATTAGAACGTCCTCCACCAAAACTTTTCCATCCTCTCCTTTAATAGAAATAAAAAAATAAAATTAAAAGAAAAAGAAATTAAAATTAAAAAAAGAAATAAAATGTAACTTTGTATACATCACGTAATTGCACCTAATTCTCTATTCCTAATTGAGAATTGGACTATGTAATTACATCTAATTTCACTTTCCTTATGGTTCTCCAAACATATCCTTAACAATTTCTTAGTTTTACCTTATAATGGAAAGAAATGTATAGTTCAGTGACAATATTGTCCTAAAAGAAACAAAAGTTACTTTAGTGGGATGTTTACACAAGTTCAATGACATTTTGAGGAATTAACTCTATTTTTTATCGGTTTTTGATTTATCAATCTTTAGCCCTTAATGGTTCGATTTTCAGTTTAACCGATAAGAAAATACTCATAAAATAGAACTAGTAGTAACTAAAATGAAAAAAAATCGAATCGTAGTTGCAACCAAAAATCCCACATAATGTGTTTTAATTTACAAGAATCTTCACGTTTGAACTAAATGTTGTTAGAAAAAATTAAGAGTTTGTATTTGTTGATTTATAGAAATTCAAGAGAAATTGACAGAGAGAGAATAAATTATATATATATATTCTTATAGGTTATCGGTTGACCCAATAATAAAAAATCAAACCGAACCAATAACCCAATAATTTTTTTTAATAAAATCATTAAAAAATTGTTAACCCAAAAACAATAAATCAATAACATTTTTATCGATTCAATTTCTGCACACCTAAAGTATCTTGGGGGTTTGGGCCACAGGTGACAAAAGAGTTTTAAAATGAGGTGTAGGTGACACAAGTCTTAATTATTAGGTGGAGGTGACAATTACTTTATTATGGATTAAGAAAGTTGGAAAAGTTTGAAAATAACCCACAAGTTTTTAAATTTACACTTTGATCCAAATGTTAGCCTATATAATGAAAAATGGAGGGAAAAAAGGCATCTTTATCTCTCTTCTCACCCTTTGTTGATGTCTCTCTCTTAGCGATTTTTGTTGTTCATTG
Source organism: Capsicum annuum (assembly GCF_002878395.1). NCBI lineage: Eukaryota > Viridiplantae > Streptophyta > Magnoliopsida > Solanales > Solanaceae > Capsicum > Capsicum annuum. The sequence continues at coordinate 35,786,249 of NC_061111.1, read as the reverse complement.
TTGCTGCTGCTTTATTCATCATCTTCTGCTTCATTATCATCATCTTCTACTTCATTATCATCTTCATGTTGTTCTTGTTGACCATTTGTTGTTGTTGTTGTTACCGCTACTGTTGCTATTTGACCAATTTCTTAGGTCAAATTTTGTTTCTAACATCACTTTCCACTTTGGCATTACTTCATAGGAGACGTTGATAAGTCAAATTATGATTTTTAGTTGAATTTATCATCTGGTAACTGCTATTGTATTGTTGTTTTCCAACAATGGATAGAACCCAATCATGAATCCAACATAAAATCCATCTGTTTAAACAGATAAATCATCTGTTGTGACAGATG
>NC_061111.1:35743761-35785811 GCF_002878395.1 Capsicum annuum | reverse complement strand
CAGCTACTGTTGCTATTTGACCAATTTCTTAGGTCAAATTTTGTTTCTAACATCACTTTCCACTTTGGCATTACTTCATAGGAGACGTTGATAAGTCAAATTATGATTTTTAGTTGAATTTATCATCTGGTAACTGCTATTGTATTGTTGTTTTCCAACAATGGATAGAACCCAATCATGAATCCAACATAAAATCCATCTGTTTAAACAGATAAATCATCTGTTGTGACAGATGAGACATCTGTTTCAAAGGAAGATTGATATGTTGGATTCCTATTTAAACAGATGGCTCATCTATTGTAACATTTGATATATATGTTGCAACAGATTAGTTACCTGTTGCAACAGAACCTGAACACGATTCCAACATAGGTTACAATAGATTAATAACATGTTGCATTAGGTAAGTCATCTATCACAACATGTTAATTATCTGTTGCAACTGTCACTCATTTGTTGGAATCAGCTCCAAAGGTGATTTAGTTATAACATCAATCCAACAGGCGATTCATCTGTTGCAAGAGATATTCAGACCCATAACATGAATCCCAACAGGTAAGAATCTGTTGCAACTCATCACTTACCTGTTGCAACAGATAACACATCTGTTGGGATTCATTCACGGCACTATGAAATCACTATCAACTTTTTTTAACAAATAATTTTATTTAGGTACCACTAATGGAGGGATTAATAACAATAAGGGTGGCTTGTCATGGTCATTGGATCGAGAAGAGCAATCGATATGTATGGCATTGGAAGGAGGGTGAAATGTTAAAGACGATAGCAATGACAGTCCAAAGTGATGTTTCGTATGATGATTTTGTGAGCTTAATCATCAGTTTTTATGGACTGAATTATCAATCGGAAGAATTCGCCATCAGCTACATGCACAGCTTCTTTGAAAATCAGAGGATACTTTCTTTCAAGATAATTGATCAGGTTTGGTTGCATTCTTATCTAAGTGATTTAACCAGGCCGGTGTTAAGAATGTACATGGTTGAAAAGACGAGAGAGAATGAGAACCAGAACGTAGAAGAAGAAGAAGAAGAAGAAAAAAAAGAAGACTTCTTTGATGATAAGTTAGATGATCTAGACATGAATATTTCAGATGATGATCAAACACCTACGCCCGTTGATGCGACCAATACGATGTGCAGCTCTTCCCAATCGACACAATATGGAAATCTTCAAGACGACGGGACCGGCTTTTTTATTAGCATGTCATTCAAGGACAAGAATGAACTATCTAACACTTTATTTATTTCTTTCGTGAAAAAAGATTTCAGAATAAAGGTGATTAATTCGAGCAGTGTTTTTTGCTTCAAATGTGCTAATTCGAACTGCAAGTGGTGGTTGAGAGCGGTGAAGTATGCAAGTTCTGACAGATTCGTCATTCATAAACATGAAAAGCATCACACATGTGGTTCGAAGCATATCTCGCACCAAAATCCTCACACCATAGCAAAGGTCTTCGGTGAATATTTCAGGAGTAGTTTCCCCGATGGCAAAGGCCCTCAAAAAGGCTTATGGCCAATCAACTCCTTACGAATTTGGGTGTCCTGGTCAGTTATTGGAAGGTATATATGGCCATGGGGATTTCTAAGGACCTGGTTCGGGAGACGCTCGAGCATGGGTATGAAGTCTTGGATGCTTACCGTTACATGATTGAGTCCACAAATCCCGAAAGTAAGACGGAATTGCATATGGATGAAAATGGAAGGTTCAAGTACTTTTTTGTATCCTATGGTGCTTGGATTCAAGGTTTTCAACATTTGAGAAAAGGCATAGCTGTCGACGGTACCTTCTTGAGGAGCAGGTATAATGGAGTTCTGCTAGCGGCGGTGGCGCAGGATGCAAAGAATCACATCTTTCCTGTCGCTTTTTGTGTAGCGGATAAGGAATGTGATGCCTCTTATGGATTTTTTTTGAACAACTGCGATGCTGCGTTGAAGATACCGAGGAGTTGTGTTTTGTATCAGATAGGCATCCAAGTATTCCAAAGATGAGTTCACTTTTCTTCACTTCAGCTTACTTTGGTTGTTGCATCAGGAATCTTAGAGGGAATATTCGAAACAACTATCACAACGAAAGGGTCGTCACCCTCTTTTATAGAGCAGCTAAAGCATATAGTAGAGAGGAGTTTTTAGACCATTTCAATCAAATAGCGGATGTGAATCCCAAGGTAGCAAAATTTCTTGCACTGTTGGTTTTGAGAGATGGAGTCGGGCATTCTGTCCAGCAAATAGGTGCATTCTTATGAAATTAATGTCTTGTTTGATTTACAATTTTAGTTTGATGTCATACTAAGTGATTCTTTTCTATAGGTACAATATTATGACATCAAACGTAGCTGAATCAGTAAATTCATTGTTTGACGATGAAAGAGAATTTCCCATCAAGGCTATGTTTGAAAAAATAAGCGAGAAATGTAGCGATTTTTTTAATGAATGGGTTGTGCAGTTTAAGTGTCCAAAAAAAAAACCCGATTTGTTCTCAAAATAAAAAAGAAAATATCAACGAACTTCAGTTTGGGTAATAGGTTATTCTCTCATAAAATAGCAGATTATAAATTTTGTATCACCGATCATGGTGATGCTGTCACGATCGATCTTCAAACAAAATCTTTTACGTGTAGAGTTTTTGACTTGGACAAAGTACCTTGTCCACATGCTATGGCAGCCCTTCGAGCTCAATACGGTCATAAATATGGACCTAAAGTTTACGAGCACTCCGCTCATTATTATTCGGTGGAAAAATATGAAATGACATATAGTGGGCATATTACTCCGGTGCATCCTGAAGAATCTTGGGTTGTTCCAGTAGAGCTTATGGGGAGATTAATACCTCCTCTATATATTGACCCGAGCATTATCAAACCGGGAAGAAAACCATATAAAAGGAGGCGTGGAGTTGGAGAATCATTTTCATCAAGAAGAATCTCAAGAAACAAGTACTCCATATGTAAGTGCACTGGCCACAAAAGAACTACATGCCCGAATCATAATCCACCATGATCGTTGTAATTGCAGAAACTTGTGTTGTTGTTTATTTGTTGTGGACTTTTATATATTTAACTCATTGTTGTGAACCTAATGTTTATCATTTATTATATATAAAATGTCTTTTTTTTTAAATAACTTGTGCATCAATAAAATGAGGCAAAACATGAACTTAAATAATACAGCAGACCACAATTATTCTCAACAGTTGCACAAACAACTAGAATACTTTCCTCCAACAGATGAAAATCTATCGAAATAGATGGATAATCTATTGAAACCCAACAGATGATAAATTGGTTCCAACTATTGAAAGAACTCAAAAGCCAAAATTGCTAGTGCTACTGGAGTCAACATTGCCTCCAACCGCCGACATGTTAACATGTATTAGATTAGAAGAAAACAGAATGAAAATTGAATAGGAATTAAAACGCCAAATTCTGACTAAAAGTAAATTTTTCATTCAATGAAAAATAAAATACATTAGGTATAAATCAATATAGAAAAATTAAAATACATACGCTAAAAGAAAAAACACATTCTAATTATTATTATCATCATCATCATTAATGACAGCTGGCCAATCAACTCGCAGTAGCAGGGCTCTCATCAGCCTCTGCATCTCTCTGAACATTGTCGCTCTCACAGTGACCAACTCGCTCTGCAGGTCATTAACCTGCCTTTAAAGTTCCCGCACTGTGTTGCGTAGAATAGCATTGTCTGGAAAAGGATCATCCATACTTAGAACACACATGAATTGACAAATGTAAAGAAAAATGTTCACAATGTAATACAACGTATACGATCAACTGGTATATTTACGCCAGAAAAAACTTACCTTAACGAGAAAGGAATATGCTCTTTGAAGAGAAGTGGTTGAAGATGTCACGCGAAAGGAAACAATGCAAAAAATAAATAGAGTTGAATGAAGATTGAGGGACCTATAATATAATCTGGACGTGTTAGGCCAAAAGACAGGACTGTTCAGCTCCATTGTATTAATTACATTCAAACTGGTGGCATTTTATTTTTTGTGAAAATTCGCGACTTTTTCTTTTACACCTAATTACTTCTTACCTTTTCATAGCGGTTTGAGACTCGATAAAAGTCGTTATTATTGAGCTGTTACAATAGATCGTCCAACATTTTTAACAGATTTAGCATCTGTTGCAATATATGGATGGATTGAATGTGCAATAGACGGCTGTCAAAATAGATTTACCATCTGTTTCAATAGATGGTTTGTATATGCAACAAATAAGACATCTGATGCAACTTATGTATTATCTGTTGAAACAGATGGACAATATGTATAAGTTGGAGGAGATGTTTTGATATCTTCTGACAGGTGATTCATTAGTTTCAGTTTCAACAGATGGAGTATTCGATTCATTAGCTATTTTGAATGTGTGAGATAAAAAGTCTTCACCATTTTTTAATAGTCCCTCCGTTACGTATTATTTGGGCCCCATAGGCTTGGCACACCAATTAATAAAAATATAAATTAGGTGATTGTTTTACCAAATTGGCCTTATTAATTATGATTAGAAAGTATAAATGTGAATAATATACTTTATGTAGTCATTTAATAATAGGGGTAATCTTGAAATAATATAATAAAATTCTCTTGATTTTATAAATAGGAAAACTAAATTAAAACAAACATATTTAGAAAGAAGTAATCACATGCGTGCAGATTAATTAAAAAAAAGTCAGGTTTATCGCAACAGATTTACCATTTGTTGCAACATATAGATTATCTGTTGCGACAAATGGACCATGTGTTTGGAAGAGATGTTTTGATTTCTTTCAACAACTGATTCGTCAGTTGCAACAGATGGAGATTTTGATTCATCAGTTGTTTTGAATGTGTTAAGATAAAAAGTCACGACTCTTCACACCTCCATTTTAATAGTCATCACATTTTTGCAGATGAATAAATAACATTGACATGTCCTGATGGGGTAGGAAGAATAAGATGCGTGCAATAAATCCCATTTTCATGCATGCGAGTTATGTATATTATTGATCAGGCTACCCTGAAGACACATAAAGTGCAATGATTTTGTGAATGCAGTTTTTTACCGATAATTAGACATTGATCCTTCAAACAAGATCCTGAATTGTACAGTTTAGTTTGATAGGTGCGAACTAATAAGGCCAAAGGGTTAGAAGACGGTGGTGTCGATACCCCGTTACAATTTAATGACACGATTCATGCACATATTTTTGTGTCAAGTTTGGGGAAGGGTTCAAACTTTTGGCGGTAATGTAACTATCCAATAGTGATTGGACCAATTTTAATGGCACAATGGACTTCTTGAAAGGCCTCTAAAGCCTCGCAATGCAACAAATAACGATAGAACCAATAGAAATTTCCCTAGTCCAAATTTATATGGATGGATTGGTGGAGGAGACTATTATACAACAGAAGGTGTTTAGGAGAAAACCTGTGCGGGAAGAGGGAGGTTGAGAAAGCTATATATCATCTTAGTACTTGTTTAAGAGGATACACAGGGTCAATTCCTCTTGACCATTCTTCTTTTTCTTCAACGACTGATGGATTTTCATTTTTGGATACACTTTCACATTCGCATCTGATCCATTTTTTTCATTTTTCATGTCAATTTCATAAGCTAATTTCGCTACACTTTCCTTTCGACCCTGTGTATCTTCTTAAATAAGTACTAAGATGATATATGGCCTTCTCAACCTCCCTCTTCCCGCACAGGTTTTCTCCCAAACACCTTCTGCTGTATAGTAGTCTCCTTCAATAACACATTCATATAAATTTGGACCAGGGGAATTTCTATTGGTTCTATCGTTGTTTGCTGCATTGCGAGGCTTCGAAGGCCTTTCAAGAAGTCCATTGTACTATTAAAACCGATTCAATCACTATTGGATATTTACACTACCGCCAAAAACTTGAACCTTTCTCCAAACTTGACACAAAAACATGAGCATAAATCGTCCTTAAATTGTAATGGGATATCGACACCACCGTCTTGGTCCCTCAGACTTTCCAGTTCGAACCTTATAATCTTAACTGTAAAATTCCATATCTTGTTTAAAGAATTAATGCCTAATAGGTAAAGAACAAATATTCACAAAATCATTGTACTGGATGTGTATTTTCATAATAGGTTGATCAGTAATACATACCTCCCACATATGAAGTGGTTCCATCTGCAAGCAGCTTATTCCTCCGGACCCATCTTTACTCTAGCCTTTAACGCTGGCCAGGCAAACGTGGATCCAATTTTACTTTCTTTTGTCTACAAATAAGAGAAATACATTTGATGTCAAATAAGAGAAGAACAAAAAGAACATTATAAAAGGGTAACATAAAATTGAGTGAATCAACAGATGACCAATATGATGCAACAGATTACCCATCTGTTCAACCGATGAGGCATCGTTTGCAAAGGATGGATGACATGTTGCAACAGATGGACTATCTATTGGAATAAATCAAAAAAGTTGATTCATCAGTTGCAATAGTTGAGGAAACTGTTGCAACACCACCACCGACAGCATCAACAACAAAGAAACAAACAAAACAACACCATATGTTCTAACACCATCCACAACACAAATATCACATGTTCCAACACAACCACCACCTCCAACAACAGCACCACTAAAGTATCAAACAAAAGACATAAAAAAACTATAGTGATAACAAGGCTTTTTAAGTTCTCCCAACAGATGAATTTTTTTGCATATTTTAATAAAAACAATGGTTCGTTCATTCAAGACTTAAAAGTTACCTTTCCTTCAATTTTCTCAATAAATAACAACAAATGTAAATAACTAATTTAAATGACATATAAAGAAGAAGACGAGATGAAAAGAGCAACTTTGAACTATACTTGCAATGTCAAAAAAGCAAACGGATCAGAACGTCCAGTTCAGTCGAGAAAAGATATTGATTGGTTGAGATCCAAAGGATCCTCATCCTAAAGAAGAGAGAAAAGAGAGGAAAAAAGAAAACAACGAAGATAATTGAGAATAAAGAAGAGTTATGAGTTGAGTCTAGTCTAGACTACTTTATGGCTGAAGGAGAGAGAGTTCTAGATATGGGTGGTTTAAATATTCATTAATAACTTTTGAGAGGCACGAGGAGATGGTGACATTGAAAGACCAGATAAGACTACTCACTCAGGAGATTTTTGAGTTATCAAAGCTGTACCGAGTAATATTTTTTACCGCCTTAGTATTTTAACTATTTTATCTCAGACAGGAAATACCTAAATTGCTTTATAAAAAAAGGATCAAAAAATATTTAAGTGCAACAGATGACTTAATTTGTTTGATAGTTTACAACAGATGCATAATATGTTGCAACATATTACTTAATCTGTTTGATTTGATCCAACAGAAAAGACATATGTTGCAACATGTTGAACATTTGTTTATATATAATTTCAATTGTGTTCATATGTTAGACTAAAACTTTAATTGAATGTGAGTTCTCATAGGGTCAAATACTACTTTAATTGAGTCTTTTGGCAATTTCATGATGAGACGGTACTGCATTTCTCCGACCAGATTCATCGATCGATCACTCTAAGCCAAGCTGATTCTTACTACCTCATATGTTAGACTAATACCTTAATTGATCAATCTAGGACTAGGGTGCTAATACCTTGATTGAATAATCTGGAACTAGGGGTGAGTTCTTATAAGGTTAACAACAACTTCAATTGAGTATTTTGGCAATTGCATAATAAGACGGTACTGTGTTCCTCCCGACTAGAGTCGTCGATCGATAACTCTGAGTCAAACCAATTCTTACTACCTCATATGTTAGACTAATACCTTAATTGATTAATCTAGGACTAGGGTACTAATACCCTAATTGAATATAGGGTCAACTACAACTTCAATTGAGTTTTTTATCAATTGCATGATGAGATGGTACTGCGTTCCTCCCGACCAGAGTTAGCGATCGGTCACTCTAAGCTGAACCGATTCTTACTACCTTATATGTTATACTAATACCTTAATTGATTGATCTAGGACTAGGGGTAAGTTCTCATAATGTCAACTACAATAGATAACAACGCCTATTTGATAATTTACAATGGATGGGTAATCTATTACAACATATGACTCAATCCATTTGGTAATTTACAACAAATGGGTAATCTGTTTGATAGTTTACAACAGATTCGTGATCTATCGCAACAAATGGCTTAATCTGTATGATAGTTTACAACAGATGTGTAATATATTGCAATATATTACATAATCTGTTTGATCCAACAGAAAAGACATTTGTTGCAACAGGTTGAACATTTGTTTATATATAATTCAGTTGAGTTCATATGATAGGCTAATACCTTAATTGAATGTGAGTTCTCATAGGGTCAACTACAACTTCAATTGGGTCATTTGTCAATTGCATGATGAAACGGTACTGCGTTCCTCCCGACCAGAGTCGGCGATCGATCACTCTGAGATGAACCGATTCTTACTACCTCATATGTTAGACTAATACCTTAATTGATTGATCTAGGACTAGAGGTGAGTTCTCATAATGTCAACTACAATAGACGATAATGCCTATTTGATAATTTACAATAGATGGGTAATTTATTTCAACATATGACTCAATCTATTTGATAATTTACAACAGATAGGTAATCTGTTGCAACATATCACTTAATCTATTTGATAGTTTATAATAAATTCATGATATGTCACGACAAATGGCTTAATCTGTATGATAGTTTATAATAAATGTGTAATATGTTCCAACAGATTACATAATCTATTTGATCCAACAGAAAAGACATCTGTTGCAACAGGTTGAACATTTGTTTATATATAATTCAATTGAGTTTATATGTTTGACTAATACCTTAATTGAATGTGAGTTCTCATAGGATCAACTACAACTTCAATTGAGTCTTTTGTCAATTGCATGATGAAACGGTACTGCGTTCCTCCTGACCAGAGTCGGCGATCGATCACTCTGAGCCAAACCGATTCTTACTACCTTATATGTTAGACTAATACCTTAATTGATTAATCTAGATCTAGGGTACTAATATCTTGATTGAATAATCTGGGACTAGGGGTGAGTTCTCATAGGTTAAACTATCAATTAATCTAGAACTAGGGGTGAGTTCTCATAGGGTCAGCCACAAAAGATGGCAGCGCCTATTTGATAATTTACAATATATGGATAATCTGTTGCGACATATGACAATCCATTTGATAATTTACAACAGATGGGTAATTTGTTGCAACAGATGACTTAATTTGTTTAATAATTTACATCAGATTCGTAATCTGTTGTTACCTAATCTGATTGATAATTTACAATAGATGAGAAATCTGAAGCAACATGTTGAACATTTGTTTTTTAAAATTTCAATTGAGTTCATATGTTAGACTCCTAAATTGATTAATCTAGGACCAGGGGTGAGTTTTCACAGGATCACCTTCTAGAATACTCGGTCAACTACAACTTCAATTGTTTTTATATGATTTTAAAAATTACGCATATATTTTATAATTTTAAAAATAATTAAGATCATTTCGGACCAAATTAACATTTTCAAAACTACTTGTCATTCTTTTTCAAAATATAAATCAACCCATACAAACTGTTTCATCATATTAAATCTCGAGGTATGGCTCTTTCTCTCTCATTCTCACTCAACAATACAGTACAAACAACAACTACTCAACAAATTTGCTCAACCCTCCACAACAGATCGCTTTTCTTCTCATTTTCAACCACATAGGTGTTATTTTTGACATCTTTCTTTCTTGTATCAATCATTTTCTTTGTGTTCGTAGGCAACAGAGTTCGAGAAGAGCTCTACATTTTTTTTTTCTAAAAAATAAGGGCTTTTAAGTTAATGATGAAAAATAAAACTTTTAGTTGTATTATCTTCGAGAATGAGTTTACAATTTTGAGTTTTGATGGTAAAATTGTAGGAAGAACTCGAGAAATCCCTAGTTTCCATCTAGTGTTCTGTTGATTGTTGTGGTATAGTTGGATGGTGGTGATGTTGGTGGTGGTGGTGGTGGTGGTGGTGTTTGTGGTCGTCGTGGTGGCACCGATGGTGGCATTGGTTGGTGGTGTTTGTGGTGGTATCGGTATTCGTGGTGTTTGTTTGTTTGTTGGCATTGGTTGGTGGTGTTTGTGGTGGTGGCTATTGGTATGTCAGTATTCGTGGTGTTTGTAATGTATTTTTTAAAATCTATGTATACATCAACTGTAATGTAATTTTTGTTTTTCTTTGTCTGTAGGTAAAATATGTCTCCTAAAAGAAAAGAAAGTAAAAGTGGATCAACGTCTAACCACTAAAAAAAAAGTCTACAGTACAGAGGGATTCGGAGGAGCTTCCTGAACAATCTCAGTCAGGAAAAAGTGAAGCTGAAGAGAGATATGAAAACAACGTTGAGGGAGGTGGACAAGGGTCCGTAGATGGTGATAAAGAAAATTAAAGTAAGAAAGAGGGGGAATTGGAGAGTCAGAAAGAGAAAGAGGAAGATCATCAACGTGATGATAATGGATCACCGACGAGGCGTGAGGTAATATCGACATCTTAGCATGATCCTGTCAAAACTTTTAGTATTGACAGGTTTGAAGTTGTGATGCCGATAAATGACCTAGAAGGAAAACAACTAACTGGTCAAATTGTACTTAAATATCAGATGGGGAAAAATTTTAAACAATTTATGAAAATTATGAAGAATGAAAACATAGGCGAAATTTTTAAGAAGAGCTGCTTTGGACGCTTTCTTGAGCTGTCTGAGGATCCCTCTGCCCGTATCCGTTTCCCTATGACGATGGTATATGGTCTTCTCAAGCGCAGAATCAAGTACACAGGGGATTATAAAGATCCGGAGGAGGGGGGCAAAAAGAAGATGGATGAAATCTGGATCAACTACTGTGGCATGCCTGTTTGTTTTGGCTTGCAAGAGTTTGCCATAGTGACGAGCCTGAGATGCCATCGTCCAGAAGGACCACCACCCCGCAAAAGATCCAAGGCAAGAAAATGCAAGGAAAAATAGATGGGTTGTTTGACATTGCTTGATATGGCTACAAAGCATTGGATTTGTTGACAGATCTCGAGGATAAAATCATACCAGAGCAGTATAGGGAGAAATTGTGCTTAGTTTGGTTTGCCCATTCAGTTATATTGGCAAGAGATGTCAACAAGGTTATAGAAGATGATTTTTTGGCGCGTGTTGAGGATTTTGATAAATTTAACAATTATCCCTGGAGATATGACAGCTTCTACTTGACTGTCCAATATTTATTGACAAAGCTATCCTCAGGGACGACCACATTATACGGCTTTCCTTGGGCTTTCATGGTAAAATTAATCACTAATTTTACTTACCCATTAATTTATATTGAATATAGTTATTATGATTTTGTTTTGCTTGCTTCCTGTTTACATTTTTTAGGCTTAGGCATTTGAAGCCATTCCTCCCCTTCGAAAGCAGTTAATGGATTACCTGGATGAGGTTTATCATCCAAGGATGTTTAGGTGGTTTGCCGCAAAGAGCAACACCAATATTAAGGAGGCTGATCTCTTTAACCCTCCGAATGATGCAGTACGTCTTCTTCAAGTAAAATAATTCTACTCAAAGATAAGAAAGATATTGAACAGATGTTATATCTGGTGCATGAGATGTTATATCTGATGCACCAGATGTGACATCTATTGCAACGGGGTATATCTTGCATCAGATTACCCATCTGTGGCTTTGGTTCTCTAAACCCAACTCCTAAAAGATTAGCCACCTACTACAAATTATGCAACAGATGTTTAATCTGATAACATATCGTTCATTTGTTGCGATGTATAGATCATCTGTTGTATAACAGATTACCCGTCTTATGCAGCTGTTGCAACAGATGATTGATATTTTGAATCAGATTATCTATGTGTTTCTCTGTTTCTCTGAACCAGACTCAAATGAATTTTAACCACATACTGCAAACTATGCAACAGATGGGTCTTTTTTTAAATGTAGCCTAACTGTAAAAATTATTATATTATATGATTTAAATGCATCTATTCTTTTTTTCTTTTTTATAGGTTATAAATCCATGGATCGTGACTACTGAGGAGGAGTCGGTGATGACTTCTTATATTACTCTAGGTCATATTGATACTATTGCAGACCCAACGATGGAGTTAATAAAGAAGGAATTGGCTGGAGCAACAGCCATAAGAAGAGCAGTTAGGCAAGGTCAGCCTAATGTTGAGGCTCTTCATGACCAACCTTTTACTAAGGCAGATCCGGGTGCTTCTTCTGGTGGAGTTGTTGGTATTGGTGGAAGGCATGCTGATGCTGCTACCACTCATGATGATGAGCATGTTGATGCACAAGAAAGAATTAATATGTTTGAAAACACCCCTTTTCGCCCTTACACTGGTACCTCTCACCCCTCTTCACCCTCGTGTTCTCATTGTGAGTATGATGAGTGCAAGGACAGACAGGATAAACTCTTTGAAAAAGTAGAGGCTATCTCTAAAGCTATCGAGGAATTCAAATCCAAGAGGTGTGTCATACCATCCAAGAAGGTGAGAGAGCCACACACTTCTACACCATTGGTTAGGAGAAAGAAAAGATCAATTAGAGACGTACTCTCCACTCGAAAATCAAAAGAAATTGCAATTCCTTCCTCTCCAAAAGATGTTAAGTTCTGGGGCCAGTCAAGAAGGTGGACATATAAACGAAACTTGGCACCGAAGAGAAGAAGGAACTGCGACAGGCCAAGAATGCCAAGCCAGGCGCACCAGATTACCCCAGGCTCTCTTTCCCCCCCAAGACTTCCAGATTATGACTGATATGTGTATGCCGTACGAGGATAAGGCAAGTTTACTTTTCCTAACCTAGCCCTTCTAATCTACCCTATGAAGAAGAAGCTACACAACAGATTTCATATTTGTTGCAATAGCTGGGTATACTGGTGCAACTAGTTGTGGTTTTGTTGCAACTTATTATCCATCTATTATGTAAGTTGTGTTGGATTATTGATTCAGAGAACCCTATGCAGCAGATGGACCATCCGTTGCATCTTTACAATTACTAACCTATTTAAAAATTAACTTCTTATACAACATGTTGACATAATTCTCTGCCTCATGAGGAAAAGACAATTAATGTACCGGGAAGCTTATGACGTTGCCGATAGGATAATGGACCTTGAATTCTGCAAGAAGCTCAATGATAGGTACGATCAACTCAATGGAGAAGCGTCAGCCCTTGGAGTGGGACTTAATTTCCTAGTTCCTACGTTGGTCTTGGATGAAGAAGAAATGTTAAGATATGTTAGAGGGGACAGGCTAAATCTACACGGCAAGAGCTGGACCGAGGAAAAAAAATTCTTGCAGTCATTAGCATAAACGACATGCATTATCGGGCTGTTGAGATACTACTCGAGGAGGGAAAGATCAATGTTTATGACTCCAACGTACCTCTCATCGATGATTTTGATCTTTTTCTCCTTGTGGAGCCACTGATGGTGTTGTTGCCCATCTTGTTGAGGGAGAGTAAACTGATGAATCATTAGCCAAAGGAAGTATTGATGAAGAAATCATAGGATTTTGAAGGTCGAAAAGGGGAATGATCCTTTGAAAAGATCATGCCACTAAAGCGAGTGGCTCGTACGCTCTTGCACACATTGAATGTTTGCTGACCGACACAGAATTGGTTGAGCCAACGACTTTTATATGCGACAACGTTGTGGGAAACCTGCAAGAGGTCTAGGCTTATGGGGTACTAACTAGACGCTTGAATCCTGTATATATAGAAGAGCCTATGAAATAGAAATTTTTAATTTCAAGTCACCCTTCACTTCATTACATGTACATGTAGTGAAAATAATTTTTTTCTGATAAAAGTTGAGTTTTTTATAATGTAATAGATTAGATTGTCAATTTTTTGTAAAATATCTTTAATCCGTTCTGGCAGATAGTTTATCTGTTGTAATAGGTTGGTCATATGTTGCATTACGCCGATGTTATTTCTATGAATAATCTAATAATCTAAGTCTAATCTGTTGCAACAGTGGGAAGACCTGTTTGATAATTTCCATAGATGACCTAAATTTTACAACATATGCCTAAATTTTTTTGATATTTTCCAACAGTTACGCTTAAATATCCATGTGCTCGTCGACAACAAACCAGTAGCAAATACACATACCACCATGAAAATTTCAGCAATTAGGCTTCAATATCTATGTGCCCAACAACACCAAACCAGTAGCAATAACGACAACAATGTAGTATCTTCTTGCTCGATTTTGTTTCTCTTCATAAGCCTTGACTTTGTTCAACAAACCCAAGATTACACTATTTGCTTGTGAAGGGTGTCTTTCTTCATACCAATCAAAGTAATCGCATCCACCTAATTTCTATAAAAAAGAGAACACAATTACAAAATAATTACAAGTCAATAATTAATCAATTAATTAAATTAAAAAAATAAAACCTTTGAAATCTTACAAGTAAAAAACCTACGACCCGAATTTTGTTGAGTCCAAGAAGTCTTTAACAGAGCTTCATGACCGCACTTACAATATCAAAAATCTTTATCACAAAAAATAGTAGAAGATGCGCTCGACATTATCAAGGTCAGTTGGAAAAAATGAAAGTAATAATTTGAAGAATTTGGATAGATAAAAGAAGATGACAATGACGAAGAAGATTTGGGAATTTAGGGTTAAATTTTAGGAGGAAGATGAATATATAAGACAATGGGGGAAAAAATGATCATTGGGGGCCAAGAGACAGCAAGTTAGCGAAATGTGCCAGGATTGACACTAACACATTTGATGCCTATTTTATTTTACGTGTTTAAAATGAACATGTCTACTTGATGCCTATTTTATTTTAGGTGTTTGAACTGAACACCGTCGATGGGCTGTGCCTTTCTTAAACTAAACACCGTTGATGGGCTGTGCCTTTTTTATTTCAATTCACTTTAACCTGTTTACACGTAGTGGAATTTTTTTATGTCCAACGAAAGTTGATTTTTTATAATACAACAGATTCTCCATTCGTTGTAACAGTTATCCTACCTGTTCTGACATATAGTTTATCTGTTGCAATAGGTTGGTCATCTGTTGTATTATCTCGATGTTTTTATCTAAAGTCCATCTGTTGCAATAGTAGAAAGACCTGTTTGATAAATTCCAATAGATAACCTATCTGTTGCAACATATGTATAAATCTGTTCGATTATTCTAATAGATGTGTCATCTGTTGCAACAGATAAAGTCTATCTATTGCAACATATGACTAAATCTGTTTTTTTTTACCAATAGATGTGTCATCTGTTGCATTATCTTGATGTTTTTATCTAAAGTCCATCTGTTGCAACAGTGGGAAGACCTGTTTGATAAATTCCAACAGATCACCTAACTGTTGCAACATATGTCTAAATCTATTCGAATTTTCCAATAGATGTGTCGTCTGTTGCAACAGATACATTATCTGTTGCAATATTTGAATCTAGTATTCCTTTTCAATTAATAATTTCAAATCTAAGGAATAAATAAAATTCGTAGATAAAATAAAATACATCGAAGCCTTCATAAATTAGCTGAAATAAGTCAACAAATAAATGAAATGTAAAAAAATTGTTATGGGTACAGATCTCAACAAATACATCAACAATAATTTAAGTATACTGCCAAGTATTGCTTTGACAGGCTCAAGCTATAAATATCTACTCAGAATGGACAAGTTGTTCTTCATCCGGTGCTATGGAATTCGGCTTTGCTCGTCGTGGATCTTCATTGTCGTTTGCGTATGATTTCTATGCTTTCTGTTCTCCGTATTTTCATAAAAAGAGTAGCATATTGTCAATGTTGTTCAGCAGTAGCTTCTTCTACATCCACCTGGATAGCCAGAATTGGTCAATGCTAATCACGAAGATACAATAAAACGAAAAAGGATAACTCATCTTTTCTAGCAAATCAAACAGGTCTTCCTTCCATTTTAAATTATCCCAAATATACTATATTTCTGTTGCAACAATAAATTAACTGTTGGGATAAATTTTTGCATGAGAAAAACCCTGTGTGATAATTTCCAACGGATGAACCATCTGTTGTAACATTTGAATCATCTGTTACAACAGATAGGTCATTTGTTGGTACAAATAAAAGCTGTACAAAGAGTTGTTTGATTTGCTAAAATAGACGAGACATATGTTGCACCAGATAAAGTATCTGGTGCAACAGGTTAGTTAACTGTTACAACAGATGTATATATCTGTTTGATAATTTTCAGCAGATGTGTCATCTGTTGAAACAGATATGTGTCTGTTTGTTTTGTCAGTTGGAAGACATAATATATTCACCTTCTTCAGATCATACTGCTCTCCTTTGGATATTTACGTTGTTCAGTGCAACACACAGACAGAGGAGTTGCAATTTTGCTTTTTTAGATGCCTGATAATGCCCTGAAAATCACTTTCTTTCTCCTCTTAGCCCTAATCTCTAATGGAGCGGATGAAAATAAAATCCTCTTTGATGGAATGAGACCCATCTTAGATGTCAATTCCTTTATAGAAGCAGTTAATGCATTAATAGTATTAATCACTACATCATGTTTCGTCCTGCAGTCTTGACATTTGCATGCAGAACATTCGTTGGGAGAGGCAAAATCTGTATATCCAGTATGATCATACTCATAATGGTTTGCTTTAAATACTGTAAGAGGAGTATCATTAGCACTAACAACAGCACCACTACCACCACCAACAGCTCCATCAACAACAACAAGCCCACCCTCCAAACTTATTTTTCTTGTAATGGTTGTTGCTCCAAACAATTTCATTTTTATTCTGTTAATGACCTTAGGGTCTGATAAAGTTTGCACAGCCGTAAAGTAAAAAAAAATGGCATCTTCAACTCTGGATTGATCGGAACTAGCGACGGATGCACATTCTAACAAATTATTACATATATTAGAATGATGATTAGATCATTAAAAAAAACATTGATTAAAAGAAAAAATTAATTATAATTATACTTATTGCATCCTTCGGGGGGGTTGAAGAGATTAAGAAATTTTATATTTTTATGAGTTTTGGCCAACAACCATCTCAAGATTCTTGGATAAGAAACTTATTCCTAGTAGTTCACTTATTGTCTCAAATAAGGAATAGCTTCAAACGCCTAAGCCTATAAAATAACCCCAATAAATCAAAACCATTATTAAGCGAAAAAAATGAATGATATCATAATAGAAGAAAGAAACATTTACCATGAAAGCCCATGGGAAGCCATATAAGTTGACTGTCTTTGGCGCTAACGGAGTCAACAAATATTTGACTGTCATTTTGAAGCTTTCAGACCCCCATGGATAGCTGTTAAACATCTCAAGATTTCGGAGAGCTTTATTAAATCTAGGCTTATATTGTTGTTAACGTCTCTCGCCCAAAGAATATATTATGTACAAACCAAACCAAGCACAATGAATGTTTATGCTTCTTTGAAAGTCCTTTACCTTTCAACGCTTCTATCAAATTTTTGTTTTTGAAGCTTGGATCAATAATGGACACCAGGTCATCATGATCACACGACTTGCCTTTTCCTTTTTTGGGTGTGCGGGGTGATTTTTTTTGGGTTAGAATAGGTATAACTTGAGAAGGAGGATAACATTTTAGTCCAGTAACTATGGTAAACTCCTTCCAACCAAAACAAACAGGCATGCCACAGTAATTTATCCACACCTTATTCATCTTATCTTTATTTTCATACATAAACCTACGCTTGAGAAGTTCATATACCATTTTCATTTGGAAACGAGCATTGTTGTCCTCCGATAAATCAAGATATTTTCCAAAGTAGCTGCCCCTGAAATAAGCATCCAATTTTTTTTCTCGAAGTATTTTTCTGAAGCGTCGAAAGATTTTCTCATGGCTGACTTAACCACGAAATCACCCGTTAAATTTGCGGCACTATCACACTGCATTCTCACAGGATAACAATCAATGCTGAAGGCTTTGACCAGCTCTTCGGTAGAAGGGCTATTAGTATCTACATCATCTCTTTTGAAACATTTCTCCTCCCCGTGTTCATCATATTCTGCTCCTGATTGAGATAGCGCTTGTAAAGCAAGCTCATAGAGTGGTGGAAGCCTAGCTGCTTCACTTGTTCCCTTACTTGAACTTGATTCGATTTCTGTTCTTTTGGGAACCATATTATCTAAAATTAACAGGAACATAAAATAATATATTATTGTTGATTAATGCATCATTAATAAAGAATAACAGTAAATCAAACAAGCAAAACAGTAAAATAACAGTTGCAACAGATCACCAATCTGTTGCACCAGGTAGTATATCTATTGAAGCATTAACCAAACTATTGCAGCGGATGAGTAATCTATTATAATAACACAAAACATATCACTCATCTGTTGAGAAATATAAATGGTCTATGCAACAGGTCATACATCTGTTGCAACACATGAGTGATCTGTTGGAACAGTTATCAACGATCAATATTGTTTAGATTTCTTCCAACACAGGATCATCTATCACGGCAGATGAATGATCAGTTGGAAAAATCAAGTCTTGGACTTTTCCTGTAGGAAGAGTTGGTAGGATTTTATCCAACAAAAGGTTCATCTGTTGTATCAGATCATTAATCTGATGGTTCTTCCATTGCACCAGATGGTTAATTAGTTGCATCAGATTTTTTATCCAAAGCTTAGTCTGTTGCAACATATGGTAAAGCTGTTGTATCAGATTATTAATCTGTTGCATCAGAATTGTAATCTGATGGTTCCTCTAGTGCATCAGATGGTTGATCTGTTGCATCATATGATGAATCTGTTGCATCAGATGGTTAATATGTTGCACCAAATGGGTAATTTATCGGAGGAACAGTAGCACGATTTTGTTAAATAAAAAGCAACAATTTCACCATTTTTATCAAGAACAAGAACAGAAAAAATCAAATCAAATTGTCCTTTTATTTTTATAAACACAAACAATAAAAATCAAACTTTAAAAAGATGCAACAAACAAAAAAAAATCATAATTCACTTCAAAAAGAGAAAAGAAGAGAAGAAATACCAGAAATTAGGATTTTATTCAGATCGCATTTCAAATTAGTGCAACAAATATTGAAATTGTTAACCTATACTATAAGAGAAGTTGGCTCAAGTTCCTCATTTTCTTCAAAACTAAAAAGGCCATAAATTTTTACCTGTGAAATAAGAAAAGAATCGATGAAGAATTCGAAGCTGTTGTGGCCAGAGAGCAAGGTTGTCACGTCGATTGAAGTCGAAAAAGAACTGGAATCCCAACTATTTGTAGTCGGATGTTGAAGTCGCCGAGGATTGAAATAAGAAATTTGCAGAACAGTTAGTTGGGAGAGAGTTGAGAGAAGCTGTCGAGAGAGAGATGGGAGACAGGTTGATTGAATTGAAGAGGGAAACTCGAAGCCCACCTATTTATCATCGGGGGTTGAAGGGAGAAATTTTGCAGAACTGTTGATTGGGAGAGAGTTGAGAGAAGCTGTCCAGAGAGAGGAGAGAGTGGTTGATTTGGATTGAAGAGGGTGTGGGTTGGGTTGATTTGTATTTTTGAAAAGATTAGAAAGGTTTGAAAATATTAATCAAGTCCACAATTAACTTGATCCAGTTTCCTAATAATGTTTGACCCTATCTGTTGATCAATGTCACCAATCCTTCATTCAAGACTTAAAAGACACCTATTCTTCAATTTTCTCAAGTATCTTTGTGCTGACCAAGCCCAACATATTAGTGTGTTCGGTGGAGACCAATACATGTTTCAAAAAATAGTTTTCAATTTATTAAACCTATATTAATCCTTATTTTCCTTTAAGTACTTGTACTTCAAGTTTAAAGCCACACTATTAACTAACATGGGTTGTGGTGCAGTGGATGGGGCTGCTCCTCCCTTAACCAGATGTCGAGGGCTCGACCCTGGGTATGGAGAAAACTCTGTTGAGAGCGCTGCCACCTTAATGGACCCTGCAACGCGCGATTCGGATTAGTCTGAGCTTCAATACGGACACCGGACACAAGATGAAAACCAAATAAAAAAAGCCACACTATTAGATTCAAATTTTAGATTTGTTGATTCAAGCTCAAATAGAAAACAAATTCTATATGGATTCCCTTTTGGAATAATGTTACATATATAATCCGTTAGAATTGGTCTTTATATTATATTTCATTTCAATTATGCATTTCTTGAATTGGTCTCCAACATAATTAAGAATAAATCCAATTGTAAATGCTAATTGGTTTTGGTGAAACGTTCTCCAAAACTATAGTAGTATCAAATTACTTCTGACTTTTAGGCATTAAAGCCTTAGTGGATTTCGTGCAAGCCAACTCCAACAGTACCAAACAACTATGAAAGATTAAAAGTCTATCACGGGTTAAATTACCGAAAGTAAAATTGACTAATTTTTTTAAAGTTAAGTTGAATTAAATTAATTTAATATTTTAAAATTAAAATTAAAATATTTAAAGTCATACAAAGAGTGATATAATTTTTTTCATGTCATATGGTTTTAAGTTTTAATAAAAAATTTAATGTTGGTCACAGTTTATATACTTATTTTATTTGAACCCAAAATATGAAAGCTATCACATATTGAAATAGAGAGAGTATCAACTCGTATGTCAATTACGATCTAGCTTTGATAATCATGACTTTGATCCAATTTTTTTTTTTTTTTTTTAATAATAATCAGAATCCCTCCACGTAAATGGCATTCGATGAAAATGTAGTTACGTTATACATTTGCATTAGATAGTATTTCATGTGAAACATTTGCTTTAGAAAATATGAAGAAAAACTAATAATTTAAATATTAAACTGAAATTCAACTATATATGGAAAGAGATAGGCACTATGAATTCATATAATTGATCGCAACTTATTAAAATTGATGCATAATTATTGTTTAGTATAATCATATCAAATTAAATTCAATAATCTCTTAACAAAATTCTTTTGAACATTTTATTCCATTTCTTTTAGGATTAAAGTTATCGAGATCTCGATTGAGAGACTACTCACTAGTTAGGAGGATAAGAGCTGAATTATATATGTGAATGTTGTAGTCAATACTAACTTGCATCTGGGACTTGACTTTTTACTAGTAATATATGTTGTTTACGGTATGTTTGCATAAATACTTCAACACAAGTTTAAGATTATTTCAAGAATACCAACGAAGTTTTAACATCTTCAACACAAGTTCAACATGAACTATCAAAGAAATATTATTTTAAAGAAATAAAATAGAAGTAGAAGTATACTACCAAAAAAAAAAGGTTAGCCACGATTATTTAGCCCCGATAACAGAAACCGTGGCCAAATCAACAAAAAAATATGTTGTTCCCCACACAAAACATATAGACGCTAAAATACGTGGCCAAAAATAGGCGCGCACTAAATTTCTCTCCCTCCCTTAATTTTTTTTTCATTTTGGTCTCTTCTTTTCTAATTCTAAATTCCAAGCTAAAATATCAGCGCCTCTTCCTTCTTCACTTAAAATTGGTTGGACTTATTCACACAAAATTTGCCTGCTTCATTGTCTCTTGCTTCGGGTAACAAATTTTGAGTTCTCAAGTCAATTTTTGATGGGTTTTTTAGGGTTTTTGTTTTGTGAAATAAGGATGGACGAGCTTTCCACCATCTTTCTTTTTGATTTTGGTACTTCGAAATCTGTTTATACCCATAGAATTTGATATCGGATTTTGTTGTGCAACCCAATTTGGTTAATAGGTATCCATTGTTTTATTGAAACATTTTGAAGAGATGATTCTGGTTTCAATTTGTATTTGTATTGGTAGATTGTTTCATATGAGCAGGAATTTTCAATCAATCTGTCATATAAGTATCAAAGCTTCAAAGTTTTAGAGTAGTGGATTAATCGTTTTTTAATGAGACACATGAATGGGTTTTGACTTTTGAGTATGAATTTGATAAAGAAAATATCCCCCTCCAATTGAAACTTATTTTGTTGCTCTTTATTCAAGTAAAATTTAATTTGAATTTAATGGTTAAATGGTGAATAGTTGATTCATCGAGATAGTAGTAAATGAGAGTAGTAAGCAGAACTACATTTATTTTTAGGTTATGTCAAGTAGGAAAGAGAATCTATGTGAAGAAGTAAACTTGATTAAATGAATAACATGGAGTATAGAATCTCTTGTCAATCTTTAACAATTGGTACTCTTTTTCTTAGCAATATGTTTTTGTTATAGTGAAATTTTTTCCATTGAAAATTTAGTGGGAGATTAAAGATTGTGGTGCTTTCAAAATGTCAGAATTGGTGGACGAACATGCTTAAGGTTTGTCCTCATATAATAAGCCCTCATCAAACTAAAGCATGAAACATATAGCTTTTATCTATGTATGTTATTGTGTTTGTTGTTATTAGAGATCATTTTTCTGAATATCGCTTAAGTTTGCATCGAAAATTATAAGCAGATAGTTGTGTTTTCTGCCATCTCGTAATATTTAGTTTTATGAGAAGTGTTGTTTAGGCTTGATACAGTTTCCAACTTCAATATGGAGCTTGTGTAGTCATTTAGGATCTTAACTTAATGGCTTCACTAAATGACATTCAGTTTATAAGAATCTATTTATTACTGTTCGATAGAGATCGATGAAGTATTCTATTTCCTTATGTTGCATTTCATACATGGTTTTGAGTTCGTTTTTATTTTCCACGCAACACATTTTCTGTTGTTTGGACCTTTCAAAATGAGAGAAGGGTCACTTGAGGTTACTTGGAGCCATTTCCTTTTAATTAGAGTTGTGATTGCTTGCCATCTCCTTTTAATTAGAGTTGTGATTGCTTTTCAGTTTACCAAATGAGCTATCCTCACACTTAGATGATTTCACTTGTTTAAGTTGATCGATAATAAAGTCACTATTTGGAAATACATTATTTCCTTAAATGTTGGATTTATGCCACTTCAACAATAGTAAACACTAGTATATCATATACAAACAATAAATAGGAAATCCTCACCGTGTTGCAAACCCCTCGGGTAACACCCTATTACAGATCCATCAAGCATCCTGCTCAAGTTGCTAAATGAAAAATGTAGGAGGTAAGAGATCCCCTTACATGGGTCCTTTTATTCTAAATATGTTACGTTAATTAGAATGTGTCGAATTTTGTCACAAGGGACACCTTACAGTGATAAGGTCACTTCTGTATTTCTTCCTAACTAAAGAGGTAACCTGTAGGAA
Organism: Capsicum annuum; assembly: GCF_002878395.1. Classification (NCBI taxonomy): domain Eukaryota; kingdom Viridiplantae; phylum Streptophyta; class Magnoliopsida; order Solanales; family Solanaceae; genus Capsicum; species Capsicum annuum. The sequence continues at coordinate 35,762,556 of NC_061111.1, read as the reverse complement.
CCGGCCTAGGTAGCAGTTTTGGCAACACAATGAGTTCATCAATGAAGAAGTGAAAATATAATTTGTTAGTTTGTTTGGCCTCCTTTATTACAATTACATGGCTTTGACAATTCTCGCAAATGTTCTCTTCCACACTCCATACTGGATGGTCTTTCTCAGTGTTTATATTTGCGTTCTTGAACCTGCGTCTGCCTTCATGAGATTACATTGAAAGTGGATTCTTGGTGTATGCTGCTTGATTCTCGAACATATTGTGTTGGATAAGATTCGGTTCGAAAGCTTGACGGATAAGAGCAAGCTCGATGCTCAGCCTGAACTCTTCATTCGACTTGTTCCTGATAAGGCCAATAAGACTCTTTTCATTATTGACAGTGGTATTGGCATGACCAAAGCAGGTAATGTACTCATTTGCTTCTCACCATTTTTACATCGTTTTACTCACTTCCTTTCAACACATCTATCAACTTGCTTTTCCTTTGCTTTTCGTTGTTATTCATGGGACGGATGTAACATACTAGTAGGTATGGTTCAATTGAATCCATAATTTAGGATGCTAAGCATAAATTTATGTTTAGAAAACTATTAAAATTCAATAATTAATAGACATGAACTCATAATGTTAAGCCGTAGATCCGCCTGTACATGGATAAGTATGTGGCCACTAAACACTATGTCTAGTGGTATGAATTGGACTAAAAAAAATGGATAAGTATATAATGTACTTGTGTAGTTATCTTTGTTGGCTTCGGAGATTAATGACTGTAGTTTTTTCCCCTTCATTTGGATTCAATTTATAAATAGTGACTGAAAACTTTATACTAATACTATGTGTGTTTGTTTAAGTAGTTAAACCATGTTATTTTGTTTGCCTAATCAACTGACTTAATATTAGATCCGTCTCTGATGTATGAAGAATTTTTAGGCCTATAGATGTTCATGTGTGTCTGAGGTGATCCTATGGTTGAATTCTAGCAGGGTCGTTGTGTTTATGGACTTTAGATTCTATTCTACAAATTTAGGAGTGGAGTTTTCTCTGTGGTTGTGTAGATTTGGTTAACAATTTGCGTACAATTGCGAGGTCCGGGACAAAGAAGTTTATGGAAGCTCTACAAGCTGGGGCTGATGTGAGCATGATTATTGGTCAATTTGGTGTGGGTTTCTATTCCACTTACCTCGTAGCAGAGAAAGTTATCATAACAACCAAGCACAACGATGATGAGCAATATATCTGGGAAGCACAAGTTGGTGGTTCATTCACTGTTACAAGGGATGTTAATGGAGAGCAATTAGGCAGAGAAACTAAAATCACTCTCTTCCTCAAGGAAGATCAGGTAATTTCATTTATACTTTAGTTGAGATGTATTCTTGTTAATGTCCTTTGTAGTTAAATTAATTAGGTTTGGTGCAGTTCCACACTCCATTCTGTTGTTCCTTGTTCCTCCACTTTATCCTATTCAGATTTTGATAAGCAATTTCAACCAAGTGGAAGAGTGATTTGTGTTATCTTTTGATGGTTTAAGTTTTCCTCTTGTTGGATTCATCATTTGTAACTTGCATTTGTAATTAATTTTTGTGTCATTGTCTTAGAAAGGTTGTGGATAACCTTCTCTTTTAATGCAGTCCATCAATGGTCTAATTTCCTTCGACTTCAACTCATGCTATGTGAATTTGGAAAGGACAAATCATATTGTGTAATAAAACTTTGATCATTACAGCAATTTATGTATTAGGTAAATGCTCACCAGTTCTGTATTGATATTAAGAAATCAATGATTTTTTTTTTTAAATGTATACTTTTGTCATGGTTTGAACCGTGGCTAACTTTAATGTGAATTGAACATATTAGCCACGGATTCTCGTGTGGCTAATTAAAAATAAAAAATTTATTTACTTATTCCTGTCAAATTTACCCACAAAGGAACCGAGGCTATATTCGTCCAAAACCGTGGCTATCCAAATGTTACCACGGACCTCAAAATCATGGCTAATTTCATTGTCATGCCCGTTATGGGCACGCTTTCAACCATGGCAAAGGAACCGTGGAAAAATACTTTTAGCCATGATTTGTGTACAATCCAGCCACAGTTTTACGCGTTGCTAAAATACGTGTTTTTTGTACTGGTAGAGCCAAGTCCTTCGAATTGACGGAGTGTCCTTAAGGAATTAATTCTCCTCACGTACTCGAGGTTGCGGAGTTTTTTCTTTCGGGATAAAAACAATCAGAATGTAGCGGTATCTCAAACCTTCTGATTCTTCGAACACACTCAACGGTAGATGATAACAAAGAGTTTTTAGAAGTAGAAGAGTGTTTTTTTCAATGCTGAAAATTTTGTACTACCTGAGGAAAAATTTCAGTTATTTATAGTCATCAAGTGCCCCTTCGGAAAGAAAGCAATAGTTCATGGAAAGGTGCATCACTTCGGAATAGTCATGTTTGTCCATTCCGACCGAATAGTCACCCTTTTTTCGAAATAGTGTCATTTCCTTGAAGGATTGTATCCCTTTCGAGTTATGTTTTTGCGTTTCTGCATGCATGTTCATTGAGAAAATATTTTTGTTTGGATTTTAGGATTAAAATTTCACTTTTTTTTTTTTGAAGTTTCAAATAAACTTTGTCTAAAAAATTAATCTCATTGATCATTTGTCAAATTTGAAGCCGAAGTAGAGCCGAGCGAGCGACGACGACAACGGCAGTGCGAGGCACCTCTTGGTTCTTACCTCACTATCCACTTGAAGGAGCGTTTCTTAATAAAAACACAATAAAGTTGCTTTCTCCCACCAATGTGGGAGAAGTATATTACACTTTCCTTTCAAGTGTGCTCACTTTCCCTCTAAGAATTTCCTTCATTTTTCATTTACACATCCTATTGAACAAAACAATCCCCACATGAATGGGGAATGACTATTCTTTATAAAACTTTACGGACAAGTATGTGATCAGCAAGCAAAGACTGATTGCATCTGGATAAGTGGGTTTTCCTTTGAACTTTCCGTAGTGAACATGCATCGGATGCACTTGGTCAATCGATAGAGTTGATATATTTGAATCATCGAGCTTTAGTGTACACCTAGACAATACATGTCACACAACCAGCCTTTTACCGTTTATGGTTCTCATGATTTTATTCGTTTCAGCCATAAACACGTTCTGGTTTCATGAGAGCGTAGAGAATATGTCTTTACTAACATTCTCCTTGAAGTGGATTCCACTTCACCCTCACATAGGTGATTTCTAAACGTTCAATCCTATAGATTAAACTATTTGCTCAAATCTACCGAACTTGGATAATCATTAAAAGGCTTCACCCCATAAGCTTTATCCTTGTTTACTAAACATTGTCTACATCATAAGAATAGATCGGGTATATTGACAATGTTGAACTTGTTAGTCACAATTTTGTTTGATCTCCTTGAACCTAACTCTTGAAATCTTCGGTCTACTATATAGAGTTGCCGTTATGCTGACTTGTTCTAGGCCATAAATCCATTCCCTTCGATGTTCTCTCAACTCTCTCTCTAGATAGGCCTTTTGTAAGTGAATCCAACATATTATCTATTGACTTCACATAGTCAATAGTGATAATTCCATTAGAGAGTAGTTCTCTAACGATATTATGTTTCCGTCTAATATGATGAGATTTATCGTAATACATCATGCTTCCTACCCTACCTATTGCCGATTGGCTATCACATTGTATACATACTGGTACCAATAGTTTGGGCCAATAAGGAATAGCTTTCAAGAAATTTCGGAGCCATTCAGCTTCTTCACCGGCTTTATTTAATGCGATAAATTCTAATTTCAATGTAGAGCGAGCAATACATGTTTGTTTGGACAATTCCCAAGAGACTGTTCCTCTACCTATAGTAACTACATATCCACTAGTGAATTTTACATCATTCGATTCGGTGATCTAATTTGCATCACTATATCCTTCAATTACCGCGGGATATTTATTATAATGCAAAGCATAATATTGAGTGTATTTAAGATAGCCCGAAACTCTTTTCATTGTCATCCAATGAGTTTCATTAGGATTACTCGTGTACCGACTTAACTTACTCATAGCACATGCTATGTTTGGGTGTGTACAATTCATGATATACATTAAATATCCCAAAACTTTTGCGTATTCCAACTGTGAGTCACTTTCACCTTCATTTTTCTGAAGTACAAAGCTCACATCTAATGAAGTCTTGCCAGTACCGAAATTCAAATACTTGAACTTGTCAAGTATCTTTTCAATGTAATGAGACTGTGACAACGTCAACCCTTATGGAGTTCTATGGATTCTTATTCCTAAGATCATATCCGCAACTCCAAGGTTTTTTATATCAAACTTGCTCTCAAGCATTCATTTCGTAGCATTTATGTCAAAAATGTCTCTACTTATGATCAACATATCATCCACATACAAACAAACAATGACCTTGTGATTTGGTGTGTCTTTAATATAAGCACATTTATCACATTCATTTATCTTGAACCCGTTTGCCAATATGGTTTAGTCAAACTTTGTATGTCACTATTTAGGTGCTTGTTTTAGTCCATAAAGTGACTTAACTAGTCTGTACACCTTCTTTTCTTTACCAGGAACCATAAAACCCTTAGGTTATTCCATGTAAATTTTTTCCTCCAATTCTCCATTTAGGAATGTTGTTTTCACATCTATTTGATGGATTTTAAGATCATATACCGTCGCTAAGGCAATTAACATCTGAATTGACGTTATCCTTGTTACAGACGAGTATGTATCAAAGTAATTAAGGCCTTCCTTCTGTTTGAAGCCTTTTACTACAAGTCTTGCCTTGTATTTGTCAATAGTATCATCCATTTTTATTTTTCCTTTGAATATTCATTTAGAACCTAAAGGTTTATTTCTTGGAAGAAGATCAACCAACTCCCAAGTATGGTTGCTCAAGATTGAATCAATTTCACTATTGACTACCTCTTTTCACAAGGATGAGACTGAAGGCATCATCGCTTCTTTAAATATTTGAGGCTCATTTTCTAAGAGAAATGTTACAAATTTGATCCAAACGAAGTTGACGTTCTTTAACGTGTACTATGTCTTGGATTCTCATCATTATGTACATCCTTACTTGGTTCATCTCGAGGTCGTTTAGACCCCCCATTAGACTGTTCATGTCTAGTTTTATATAGATATATGTGTTTAAAGAGCTCAGTATTATCTGATTCAATTACCGTATTTTCATTGATATCCTGATGTTCGAATTTATGAACCAAAAATCGACATGCTTAATTACTTTTAGCATATTCTATGAACACGCAGTCCATTGTCTTAGATCCTATCTTCACCCTTTTAGGCATAGGAACTTGGACTTTCGCTAGACACTCCCACACTTTGAAATATTTCAAATTGGGCTTCCTTCATTTCTATTTTTCAAATGGAATTAATTGTGTCTTACTATGGGGCACTCCATTAAGTATTCGGTTATCTGTAAGGATAGTTTTTCCTCACAAATTTTGCGGTAAACTTAAACTTATAAGTAAGACATTCATCATTTATTTTAAGGTTCGGTATTTTCTTTTTGCAATTCTATTAGATTTAGGTGAATATGGAGCCATAGTTTGATGGACAATTCCATTCTCTAAACATATTTTCGCAAATGGAGATCTATATTCTCCACCTCTATCACTTATCATTTTGATCTTTTTATCTAACTGATTTTCAACTTCTGTTTTATATTGACTAAACGCATCTATTGCTTTATCCTTACTGTTTAGCAAATAGACATAGCAGTATCTCGTACAATCGTCAATAAAGTTATAAAATACTTTTTTCCACCACAAAATGATGTTGATTTCATATCACCAATGTCAGTGTAGATTAAGTCTATCGGATTAGAATTTCTTTCAACAGACTTATACGGATGCTTAGCATACTTTGATTCCACACACGTTTGACATTTTGATTTATTGCACTCAAAGTTTGGCAAAACTTCTAAGTTAATCAGTTTTCGCAAAGTTTTGTAATTGACATGTCCTAATCGTTCATGCCATAATTTATTAGACTCAAGCAAGTAAGAAGAAACAAAACTTTTATTGATTTCAACTGTCATTACATTCATCTTAAATAGGCCCTCAGTGAGGTAGCCTTTTCCTACGTACACTTTTCCTTTACTAACTACAATCTTGCCTGAAATAAATACACATTTGAATATATTTTTGTCAAGAAGTGATACAAAAATTAAGTTCTTTTTTAACTTCGGTACATAAAGGATATTGTTGAGAGTCAATACTTTGCCTGACGTCAATTTCAAGCAAAAATTTTCCATTCCTTCAATTTTTATAGTTATGGAGTTTGTCATATAGATCTTCTCTTTGCCTTGAGCTGGAGCGAACGCGTCAAACAACTCTTTATTGGCACAAATGTGGCGGGTGGAATCAGAATCCATCCATCATTCTCGAGGATTTCCTACCAAGTTACATTCAGAAACTGGAATCCATCCATCATAATTGCTTTGTCCTTTTTTTTGCCTTTCTTTGGGGCACGACAAACTGTTGACTTGTGGCCAATCTTGCCACAATTAAAGCATTCCCCCTTGAATTTCTTCTTAGGTTGATTGTTTTGTTGTCCAACATTCTTCCGCTTTTTTGAGTTGTTGGGATCGTCTTTTACAATATTAACTCCACTCATTGTAAAATTTTATTTCGATCTCCTCTCTGCAGCTTTGTTGTCTTCCTCAATATGCGACCTCACAATGAGGTTTTCAACTATCACCTCCTTTCGTTTGTGTTTCAAGTAATTTTTGAAGTCCTTCCACAAAGGTGACAACTTCTCTATTATTGCAGCAACTTGAAAGACGTCGTTCACAGCCAAACCTACAATAAAAGTTCATATGAACATAAAGAACATTTTAAACATTTTCAAATAAGGTATTCATGATATTCATACCTTCAGCAAGGAGATCGTGGATGATAACAACAGTCTTACTGTCAATCATTTTGTATTCAAGGAATCTTGTAACAAAGAACTTCTTAGTTCCAGCATCCTCAGTCATAAATTTCTTTTCCAGCGCATTCCACAACTCTTTTGATGTCTTCATTCTGCTGTAAATATTGTATAAATCTTCTTGGAGGCCACTTGAGATATAATTCCTACATAGGAAATTAGAATGTTTTCATGTCTATACTACAACAAACTGTTCCTTGTCCGGAGTTTCTTTGGGCAATTCTAGAGCATCTTTAGATATAAATCTTTGAAGACACAAGGTTGTCAGATAGAAGAACATCTTTTGTTGCCGCCACTTAAAATCTATTTGAGAAAATTTTCTAGGTTTTTTCATTAGTTCCATAGCAGGTGGCGTAGTTGTGTGAGTGGTTGTAGTCACATTGGTTGCTGCCACACTTGTCACACCATCAGTTACTTGACCATCAGTAGTCATCTTTTCTGTGACAAAAAGATAATCAACTTTAGTATATTAAGATACTAATTATAAGTTTGTAGCAACGTTAAACAACACTTATTTCTAGTTTTACGATGAAGTTTTATGTCTTTCAATCGTTAACTGAATGACCTTTAACTTGTGATGGAGTTTTTATTTCTTCAAATCAGTTATTAAGCTCAAACGGAGTAGAAAGCATAAATCTTTAATCTCCAAAAATCAAACAATATTGATTACGAAAAGGTTAATTCCTTAAGAATGATGTTTAAAATGGCTCACAATCAAAATGTAGTGGTACTTCAAACCTTCTAATTCTTCGAACAAGTGCTCCTTCAAAAAGGAAGAAATGGGTCATGGAAAGGTGCATCACTTCGGAACAGTCATGTCTGTCCATTTCGAAACAGTGTCTTTTCTGACATTTGACAGTGTGTTCGTTAAAAATTTCACTTGTTTTTTCAAGTTTCAAATGAACTTTGTCTAAAAAATTAATCTCATCAATTGATCCAAAGTCAACCAAGCGATAGCAATGACACAAGGCACCTCTTAGTTCTTGCCTCACTATTCACTTGAAGGAGTGTTTCTTAATAAAAATATAATAAAGTTGCTTTCTCCCACCAGTGTGGGAGAAATATACTTTCCTTCAGTGAGTACACTTTTCTTTTAAGTGTGTTCACTTTTCCTCTAAGAATTTCCTCCATTTTTCATTCACACATCCTATTGAACCCAACAAAATACTCATGCGATGAACGGATAATATTACAATCATAAATTATGAAAAAAGTAATGCGCTGAAAATAGTAAAAGCCGAAATGACTTTTCTTATAATCAATTTTTTTTTCTCATGATGCACGAAGCTTTCTCTTCTTTGATATGAAATTATATCAAGGAGCTTAGTTCCAAGCAAAAGATAAATAATCAGAATATTTGGCTTTCAAAAGAAATAAATTACATTGACTTTCCTTGTGTTTGATTAGAGAGCAAATTACGGGAGAAGGAAATTCCTTCTTTGTTGAATTTTCTCTTCTTTTATCTACTCAAATTTGTTCATATGAAATCTCCTAATCACTTATAAATTCAACAACAACAACAATCCAGTATATTCCCACACAGTGAGGTCTTGGGAGGGTGAAATGTATGCAGTCCATACCGCTACCTCCGAAGAAATAGAGATGTTGTTTCCGATAGACCCCAGCCTTAAGAGAGAGAAAAGTATAGCAAGATCGTAATACAAGTCGAAATAGGATGTATAACACAACAGAAATAAGCGATAAAATAATAACAATAAATATCAAGGAAATACAAAATAAGTATCACTTATAAATTCAATGGAATAAATTTTTTCAAGTTTTTGCGGGTGAAATGAAGACCTGGACAAGTGGTACCCTGAACATCAAATTCTATCTCAATAAAAAATAATAATAAAGCAAGTGTTATAAATATATTTACATTATAGTGAATGTCTATCAAGATTTAATAAGATTTAGTTGATATCTATCAGAATTTGATATATTTGTCTTTTAGTGTGAAGCTAGGGGCAAATTCTTCCTATAAATAGAAGTGCTTCCTTCATTGTAAATCATCCCTCAAGAGAAGAAATAAGAATTACTCTCTCTATTTTCTCTACTCTTCTTCTTTACTCTTTATTAGCTTATAACACGTTACTCTGTCAAACAAGATGAGATTATAAATATAAAGGTAATTTCAAGGTTAGTAATTTCTTATGTTATGTGTCTTTTGCTACTAATAATATAATTATTGTTGGATTTGAGAAAAAATAATTGATTTAGAACCATTTATGTTTTAAATTTATTCCCCAAGAACAATATTATCAAAAGGGATGAGTCCTATTGATTTATGCTTAAGATGCCTTTATATGGGTAACGCGTTGAGTTTGAATCTCAATGCACCATATTGATGATATTATGATGGCTAAGACAAAATAATATTTTTTTGATGAAAATTCATGAAACTTGTCCATTGAATTATTCTCCATTCCAAAGAAGTGAATGTGGTAGCAATATACGATAAGTTGCTTCATTCTTGAAGTGAATGTGGTAGCAATATAGAGAAATCCTCTCTATCATATTTATGCCTCGATTTGCTCCTGAAGTAGCAATATCATGAAAGAGGTTATAATCTATCATAATTTGATAGGCTTAAGGCACGATTATATTCCATTCTTGGGGAATAAGAAACTTATTAATGCAAACGTACTTGATTGTGATTGTATCACAACTCACCTCCGAAAGAGGTTGAATAATTTTGAAATCTACTTATGAAGTAGTAAATCTGAAATTTATTCACATAATAGTAAATCTAAAATTTATTAAAGAAAAAACACATATCATGGTAAACTTGGAGTTTACTAGATTAAAAGTTCATAAGTTAGCATAAACGATTGCGATATCCCGAAGATGTGCATACTGAGTATTGAACATATATTGAAGAATTTACTAATTCTTCATGAACTTTAATGTTGCTTGTTCTCATGATAAGTTGGTTGGACCAACTAATTTTGGGATTGGATCCCTCAAAATCTAAAAAGAATAAAAGTTGAATAAGGGTCCATTCACCTATCATGTGATATGTTGAAAAGATGCATCAATAAGATGATCACATGTACATTCATGGTCAACCTACGTTTGACATTCATAAAGTTACTTGTTCAATATAAATTGAGAATAATTTTTAGATTGTGTAATCAAGATAATTCATCTTGATGATGATGGTTTAGCATTGAATGTCTTCCATAAATGGTTGAATCATTACTAATGAGAACAAAGTTTTATGTATTGATATAAAATATGATATATTGCATACAATAGCACTTGTATGCATTAGACCAATATATTATGATTATTTATTCCTCTTAATTGGTTCAAGTTCAGGAACCAACTATTCCATCTAATAGTTTTGATGTGCGGTATACGATTAATAAATATACCATGATGCACAAAGATGGATTCCTTAAAGAAGATGGAAGATGTATGTTAGTTTTCCTAACATAAGGGGAGATTATAAGTAACTATGAAATATGTTAGTAATTATCATCAGATCCTCATTAAAAAGATAATTCAAGTCAAATGCAGAAAGCATCTCATATTTAGCTGCAAGTGCTCCTATTTTGTGTCCTTAAAGGATAGAGTCTATGCATGCGTAAAGCATGATAGACCAATCGGTTCCAAATAAAATAATCCTTGAAAAGGATAAGGAACAAATAATCATGATAAGAAGGTAATGTGCTCTTGAAGAGTCTACGATATAACACTTCATGAAAACTTGTAAGAGGTTTAGGTACCTGAAAATAATGAAGTGATGAGATCTCAAAATGTTATATCGCATTGTGAACCGATACAAAATAAGAAATCGTCGACGATATATTTGATACAATATTGGCGCAATATTATAAAAGATTATGAGGTTCTGAATTCTACGTTAATTTAAGCATGCTGACGTAGAAATATTTATCAAGTGGCCTGAAAGGATGGATTTTGGTAAGCGTAAAACTTATTTGATTTGCAGTCCAGACACTTGAAGATGTCACACTTGACATGTTGAATATTGTTACTTAACAAACATCCATATGAAAATACCTAAAAGATTCAAAATGCCTGAAACATATAAAGTTTCTGGAAAACTTTTTATTATCATCACAAGATATAATTTGATGATTTGAGTATCATTAAAACTCTTGGAGAGTTTTCAAAAGCAATAGAGTATTTGCTTAAATGAGAAACATGCAAAAAATTGAATAAGGATCCATTTCGACCTCAAGAAAAGAATGAGGAACTCCTTGATTATGAAGTACCATATCTTAGTGCAATTGATGCATTAATGTATCTTGTAAATACTACAAGGCCTGATATAACCTTTTTTCTCTAGTTAAGTTGTTAGCAAGTTTGCATTTCCGATCTTATTGGTCATGCTGATTTTGGGTACTTATCTGACCTACATAAAACTCGGTCTCAAATAGGCTATGTGTTTATATGTGGTGGTACTACAATATCTTGGAGATATACAAAACAGTCTATCGTAGTTACTTCATCGAATCATGCTGAGATAATAGTTATTCATGAAGCAAGCCGAGAATGTGTATGGTTGAGGTCCATGATACATCTCATTCGAGAGTGGTGTGAAATATGACAATCTACCCACAATTTTATACGAAGATAATGCATCATGCATAGCACATCTTAATGGAGGATTCATAAAAGGAGATAGAACGAAGCACACTTCCTCAAAGCATTTCTACATACATGAGCTACAAAAGAATGGTGATATCAACGTGCAACAGATTCGTTCAAGTGAAAATGTGGCTGATTTATTCACCAAGTCTTCTCCAATTACAATTTTTAAGAAGATGGTGCACAATATCGGGATGCAAAGGTTCAAGGATGTTCTCATTAGGGGGAGTTAATACGCGCTGTACTCTTTTTCCCTTACGAGATTTTATCCCACTGAGTTTTCCTTGTAAAGTTTTTAATGAGGCAACTGATATGCGTATTGTTAGAAAAAATGTGTACTCTTTTTCCTTCACTAGATTTTTTTTTCTACTGGATTTTTTCTAGTAAGGTTTTAACGAGACACATTATCTATCTAGACATTCAAGAGGGAGTATTATAAATGTATTTACATTATAGTGAATGTCTATCAAGATCTAATAAAATCTAGTTGTATCTATTAGGATTTGATGTATTTGTCTTTTAGTATGAAACTAGGGGCAAATCACCCCTATAAATAGAAGGACTTCCTTCAATATAAATCATCATTCAAGAGAAGAAATAAGAATTACTCTCTTTATTCTCTCTATGCGCCTTCTTTATTTTTTATTAGTTTATAACAGCAAGTACATTCTTAACAACTTATATTGTTGATGTGAACCACCGCTTTCTTGAAATTAGTAGGCATTTGGCTATGAGAAAATTATTACTTTTTTAAAAAAATTATTTTACTTTAATGAAAAAAAATAAAAATAATAGTGTTTAGTCATAAAAATTATTGTACTTTAGTGAGAATTATTTTTAAAAAAATGAAAACAAGTAAAATTTATTTTCTCTCACAAAATTTCAAAAACAACTTTAATTTATATTGATAATCAAACACAACACCAACTCCAACTTCAATTCCATAAAAATATTATTTTCGTGACCAAATAAAACCTTAATTTATAGACACTTTTCATTAATTAAATTTCATATACTATATAAATAAATAGTTAAAGGTGCTATAAAAAGCAAAAAAATGGCTTATAAAATTAAGAGCCCGTTTGGAATTACTGTTACAAAATTACTTATTTAAAAAGCACTTTTATAAAATAGTTTTTCAGAAAGTACTTTTGAAAAAGTAATTTGTGTTTGGTAAATTCATTTGAAAAATACTTTTGATAAACAGATTGTGTTTGGATAATCTTTTTTAAGAAGTATTTTTTTTAGAAAAATGACCAAAAAGGATATGTATCAATTGACTTTTATTACTAAAATCAATTTATAGAGAAAATTTATTTTAAATATCTATTATAATATTTTTAATTAATATTTTTATTTAATTAAAAAGAATGTACTCTAAAATTTTCAATCAATATTTATATACATAAATACATTAAAAATATTAATAATGATATATTGCTTAAATAATTTAAATGTCACTTTAAAATATCAAACAAAAATAAATATAAAGATTAATTTCATAAATTAAATTATTAATTATGAAAAAATTAACGATAAAAATAATTATTCCTTTATACATCACAAAATTCTCAATGATTTCATCCCTAATTTTATCATGCAATATCTCTATACTAGTAGAAGATCTATCTTGTATTTCTGAAAGTATATCAGAAGGCTCATCTCCTTCTTCATATATGTAAACTACATGATAACAAATATGTCCCTTTTCATGAATTATTTACTTAAAATTAAATATTCGAGAAAAAATTTACAAGTGTTGTCAAAATATCATTTATTCTTGTAACGTGATTTATCTGTCATTTGTTATCATTAATAATAAAAAAATAAAAAGTTATATATTCTTTGGATCATCATTAATGATTTTTTTAAATTTATTTTAAAAAAATGAATGAAAATAAAATAATAATATATAAATGATAAATAAAATAAAAAATTATGATTTAAATATGAAGTATAAAATATTAAAATCAAACTTTAATCATACTTATAAGATATATATATTACTATAAGTATATGATATATATAGAGAGAGAGATATTTAAGTCATGTAAAAAAGTAATTTTTTGCTTCTGTTTCAGTTTTTTTTGAATAGCAAAAATTTTCTGCTTCTTTTCAGAAGCAAAAAAATTATTTTTATTTTTTTTAAAAACACTTTTGTAAATTTACTGAACACCTATTTTTTTCAAAAAAAAATATTTTTTCTTAAAATAATTACTTTTCCTTAGAAATAAGCAATTCAAAACAGGCACTAAATCTCTTCATCTTTTAAGTTTATCTTTGTAATATTTTTTTTGTTATTCCAAAAATTGTGTGAGGGATCAGCGGATAGTATGTTTCAGTCCCACGTGGCTACAACATAGGTAACGCGGATTTTACGCCCCAATTTTCGATCATATTTGTACTCCCTCCCTTTCGAAGGCATGGTAGCTAAAAAAAAAAAATAATAATGTCAAAATAATTAGCATATTTAAAAATTTTAAAATAATTAATTATTTTTTAATTATATTTATATAATTAAAAAAAATCATCTAATTAAAATTAAATAAGATTATATCAAGTAATTTGAGACAGAAAATATGTTAGTATGACCATAAAACCTCCAACCCACACGTGCAGTGCATTGTAAACCTTAACTTCCTACAGTGTGGAGTATCTTAGGATGGACCTAAAATCTAAAAAAATCGATTGAATCGAAAATTTCACTTTTTCATTCGAAAAACTAAAATGTGACTGAATCCGTCTTTAGTTTTGTATGTTATTACATATTAGCCATTAATGAATATCTCATATTCTTAATACCTTTAGTCCAAACCAGTATTAAAAGTAATTTAATTTAGAGAAATTTACTAAAAATGACCATAATTTGAGCTTAATTAGATACTTATAGTTGTAGTTTGTCTAATTATGATGCATAGCTAGGGGTGTTTCATGGGTCGATTTGGATCGGTTATTTATCAAAACTATAACCAAATCAACTTAGTCGGTTTTTAAATTTCTAAAACCAAATCAAACCAAACAAAAAAATAACCGCCGGTTTGGTTCTTGTCGGTTTAGTTCGATTTTTTTGATTTATAACTTTAACTAATGATAAAAGTTGAAAATTAAAAAAAACAAGGGAAAAGGCTCAAATATGCCACTGAACTATCAGAAATGACTCATTTATGTTATTCGTTAAAAGTTGGGCTCATTTATGCCATCGCCGTTACAAAATTGGCTCATCCATGCCATTACTTTTTAACAATCGATTTTTAAAAACAGTCTTGTCACGTGACAGCTTATTAGAGGGCCACATCATTTTTTTTTCTTTTAAAAATTAATTTTCTTTTTAATTTTTTTTTTATCCATTAAAAATAATCCACCCAATTTTTTGATCCATTAAAAATTAATTTGATCTATGCTTTTAAAATTTGATTAATTTTTCATGATCAAACAAATATTTAGAGAATTTTTTTAAAAAAAATCTGCTACTAAAATTTATAACCAAACGCTATTCTAATTAAGCATATAGTATGTCTTAGCATACATGAAATATTTTGTCAGCCAAATGTAAGTTGCTTTTTAGTTTTTTATTATTTTATTAAGCATAAAATGGCATCATCAGCATCAGGGCCGGCTTAAGCAAATTTATGGCCTAAGGCAAAAATCAAACGGAGGCCTTGCGTTTTATTTTTTTATATAATTTTTTTCTTTTTTCTATAAATAGTATTTAATATATTTCTTAAAATTTATAATTTATTATTACTAAACAAAAATAGGCTCCTCAAATTTTGGGGTCTTAGGTGGCCGCCTTTTCTCCTAAAGGGTTGAGCCGCCCCTAATCAGAATTTAACATTTGTACGTAACACTTTATGCATCATCATTTATCATTGCAAAAACAGAAAGGCGACAACATGCCGACATATATAGTATACGTAGAGTTGGCAAAATGAGAAGCTAACTATTAATCATATTTGATGTTTATATATCCCTTTAGTTTCAACTGAAAAAATAACAAAAGCTTTAGTTAACGTGAATCTTTAAAAAAAATAAAAAATAAAGTGATAAAAAGTGTGGAGTGTATACTCTCTCCGTTCCCTTTTAGTTACTCACCCGTCAATTAAAATAGCTATTTTATTATAATATATTTATTAAATGATGTTTACTATTGTATTTGAAATTAATTTGAAGAAAAAATAATTAATATTAAAGGTAAAATATGAAAACAATCTTAACATGTCAAAAATGACAAAAAAATGAATCGAACGAGAATGTTTTAAGAATATATTCATGAAAAATTAATCAAATTTTAAAAGTATAGATCAAACTAATTTTCAATGGATCAAAAAGTTGCATGGATTCTTTTTGATGGATTAAATTTTTTTATTTTTTTTAAATTTAGAAAAAAATTAAAAAAAATAAAAATAAAATAAAAAATGATGTGGCTCTCTAATAAGCTACCATGTGGCAAGGCTGTTTTTAAAAGCCATATGTTAAAAAGTAATGGTATGGATGGGCCGATTTTGTAACAGCGATGGCATGAATGAGCCCAACTTTTAACAGATGGCATAAATGAGTCATTTCTGATAGTTCAGTGGCATATTTGAGTCTTTTCCCAAAAAACAAATCCAATCTAACATATGAGAAGTTAACCAAGTGTTGTATCTCAATCTTGAAACTAAGATGTCAACTGAGTGTAGAGGCAGAGCCGGCCCTCTTTAGGGGATTCGTCCGAACCCTCTTTGACCAAAAAATATACTATTTATACATGATTAAAATTATTTTTTATGTGGTTATAGTAGGTGTTGAACCCACTTCGACTTAGTTTTTTTTTAATATTGAACCACCTTACTTGAAATCTTGGCTCCACCTCTGACTGAGTGTTATACTTCAGCAAAGTTATGAACAACATCATATGAATGCTTCTAAAAATTATTTTAAAACTACATTTAACAGAATGATATGATAAACCCCCAAAAGGTGAGTACATAAAATTCTTGCTCAACAAGGTTAAAAAAGAAAGTTAAAATTAATAATTGTCTAAAGTCAAATGAATCTCAGCTATAAATTTTAATATACAACAAAATATTATTTTCACAATTAATATCATTTGTCATTCAAAGTGCGAAATTCATTTAGAATCTCATAAGGTACTATCAACTAGATGAAGAAATGACTTAATGTGGAACGACTAAAGTTAGATCATGATTAAAATATAAAATATAATAAATATTTATATTGTATTTATGAATAATATATAAATAATTAATATATATATATATATATATATATATATATATATATATGTTTTGTTTGGTTATTTTGTCGGTTATTTTAGAGTAAAACCAATCCAAACCAAATTAGTATTGATTTTTTAAAATTCAAAACCAAACCAAACCTAACCTAACCAAATATCAATTTTTTTCAATCGGTTTGGTTTGGATCACGATTCGATTTAGTTAATAACCAAACCATAAACACCCCTCTGCATAGCTACAGTTAGAACTTAGAAGGAGCAGAGAGGCAAGCGAAATTCGAGAGAAAGTGTGAGGAGAGATACTATACATATTGTATTCATAGGCCATAGCTACAATTAGAACTTAGGAGCCTCCTCGTTTTTTAATCAAAAACTACTAGGAAAGTTTTTATATCAAGTTACATATTTATGCCTTGTGTCAACACCAATTATTCCTGATCCAGCAATCTGAATTAATTTTTGTATTGAACTAATTTCAACATTTATTTATTTAACAACTCCAAACATTGTTAGGGAACAAGAAAGCAGCACTAGTTTGCTACGCCAGTACTTGGTGATAATATATAGATTAATCATACGACTTGACTACATCGCATTTTCTCAACAATAGCAAACGAAAAGAACAAAACAAGTAAGTGAAAATGAGATATACTTCCATTATTGTTTTTGTTAAAATATTCCTCAAGCCAAACATTAGTTTCACCAACTTTGGGCTCAGGGCCGGCTTTTACCTTGGTGAAGCAATAGCTTTAGGCCCCCAAATTAGGGGGGCCCGAATTTTTATTATGGCCTATATATCACTACAACAAACAGGCTATATAGTGATGACAATTAGTGGCGACTAAGTTTGTTGCTGCAAAAACATCATATACAGTGGCGACAAATATTGTCGTTGCAATAAATAGTCTTTTAGCATCAACTTTTTTTTGTCGCTGCTAATACGCGTCACTATATAGAAAATTTTAGTTCCCGCAGAAATAAAATTTTTGGCTCCATTTTTATAGTGGCAACAAATATATGTTGTCGTTAAAACTTACTTTGTGGAGACAATGTCGTCCCTGAAGGTAGTTAATTTTAATATAGGGAACCTTCTAGTATATATATATATATATATATATATATATATATAGATATAGATATTTTAGAAAAAAAAATTACATTAGTCCTTCCCAAAGTTGTTGTCCTGTATACCAAAGTTCATTGCCTTTACCAAAACTCATTGATGCCATTTTCTTTTTGCTCTAAACTCACAACCAAAATTCTGATAAAAAATTACAACAATCCTTCCCTTAACCTGCGTGTGTGTATACCAAAGTTCATCGTCTTTACTAAAATTGATCGCTGTCATTTCTTTTTTGCTCTAAACACAATCAAAATCTCAATTCTCAAAAAAAAAATGGTTAGATTTATTGGTCAAGCTGCTCAAATCTGTTGATTAAAGTTTTCTCAAAGAGGTTTTCAAAATTTGTGCTCCATAAGGTATGTGGTCAAAATTCTTTTGGGTGTTATATTAACCCTTTAACAAGTGAGCTTGAGATTGAATTTTATTATGATTTTGATGGTTGGGTGGTGTTCATTTGGGTTTTTTATGACATGGGTGTTGGTGATTTTTGTGATTTTTGTTGTTGTTTGATGGGATTGTTCAACCAAACACATGCTTTATGGAGTTAAAAGGGATTTTTTCTCCCTACTTTTCTTTTGTGTATTGTTACAGCAAGTTTTTAGTTGTGTGTTGTTTCGTCAAATATTTCAGATTCTGTGCATCAAATGTTGTTACTGCAAGTTAAAATTGGTTTGGTCTTATGCTTTTGTTGTTGTTTTGTGGCCTTACTCTTGCCAGGACATCAACCATGTGTTTTGACTGATGTGCACTGATGGTATATCATGAAACGATCTGGCCTTTGTATCTTTCTCGAAGTTTTTTAGGATGTTGAGTTTGACTTGGCAACAAGTGTCTTTTAATTT
>NC_061111.1:35543332-35740761 GCF_002878395.1 Capsicum annuum | reverse complement strand
TTCTTAACCAATGGGTTGACCAAGGAGGAGCCTGAAGGCGTAGAATGCATTTTTGATTTTTGATCATATGTATAAGTATGATAAAACTGAAGCACTATGTCATTCTTAATATATATGCCGTTGACTTCTTATTAAGGAATGTACTTATAATATTTGATCGGAGGATGATTTTGTAAAACACTATTGGATGCTTTTATTAGCTAATATTATTTGTAGTTCTTAAAATTTGTTGTCAATTTTGTAAAATACTATTGATATTGATTTTATGGTAAGAAAGGTCGTTATCCATGACGTGCAGCAATTTTAGTGGCGACTAACAAATGGTCACAATAGATTTGCAGCAGTTTTAGTGGCGACTAACAAATGGTCACAATAGATGTGTAGCAGTTTTAGTGGCGACAATCAAGTGGCCACAATAGATGAGCAGTTTTAGTGACGACAATCAAGTGGCCACAATAGATGAGAAGCAATTTTAGTGGCGACAATCAAGTAGCCACAATAGATGGGAAGCAGTTTTAGTGGCGACAATCAAGTGGTCACAATAGATGTGCAGAAGTTTTAGTGGCGACAAACAAGTCGCTGCTAATTCCTTTATATCAGTGGCGACCTAGCCCAATATGTTTTGTCAAAATACATTTTGCAGCGTAATGTCTATCTTTTGTGGCGGTAATAGTCGTCACAAATAATTTATTATTGTGACGATAATTCTTTGTTGCCATCAATAACCTTTAGTTACGGAGGTATTACCCACAGCATAATTGTCGCTGCTAAAAATATTAAGTGGTGACTTTGGTTCTTTTGCGACGACTTTTGTCGCCACTAAAAATCAGATTTCTTGTAGTGTATATAAATTTACTATTTTAATAAAATAATAATTTTTTCATGATAAAAAAAGATAAA
The DNA here is from genome assembly GCF_002878395.1 of Capsicum annuum. Taxonomy (NCBI): domain Eukaryota; kingdom Viridiplantae; phylum Streptophyta; class Magnoliopsida; order Solanales; family Solanaceae; genus Capsicum; species Capsicum annuum. The sequence continues at coordinate 35,739,861 of NC_061111.1, read as the reverse complement.
TATAAAACCACAGGGAAAGAGATATTTTGGATTTAGCCGTTTGATTAGGAAGATGAAAAGTTGTTTGGGCATTTAATATGATTTTCCTTTTTATCTTTTTTTTTTCTTGAAAAATGTTGGAAAGATTGAACACTTCTTCTTCTTCTTCTTCTTCTTCTTCTTCTTCTTCTTCTTCTTCTTTGTTTTTAGGCTAAAATACTACTTTTTTCCTTATATATAGAACAAATTATTTTACCTTTTTCATTAAGAATTTCATTTATTTACTCCATAGTTTCAATTGCAAAATTCTATTATTTCTAACAAGAGTTGAAAAATATTGTTACGTATTGATTTTAAAAAATATCATTTGTTGTTCTTTCTCAAATTTTAAGTTCCGAAAGAAGTATATCAAAGCAGTCACAACATGTCGTGGAATCTATTCTTCAAATTTCTAATCAGGTTTCATCATTTCATATTCTAGTTTTATTTTTAAATTTTATCTTATATTTGTTATTTTTGTTATTTGTATTGTAGGTAAGTTTAATTATTTTATTTAAAATTTGAATATATCAACTAGAAAATATGAATCCGGTCATTCAAAACCCAAAAGGAAGAGAGAAATCGAAAATCTAATAGCATCTCAAAAAGGAGCTCTTGATAAATTCTTTACAAACAATTAAAAAAATAAATTGAAAACTATAGAAAAGGGTTCTCTAAATGAACAAGTCACTAACTTTGGTGAGTTAGATGATAATAAAGTTCAAGAAGAAGAAATTGTTGAGAAATTCGATTTCGATGAGATTCTCAAGAAAATTTAAAACTTTGAAATGAGTTAAATAGTTGCACTCCCAAAAATATATATGATCCTAGTCAATGGACTAATATCTATACAATATTGAGAGATTTATTAGTAGAAAAGGGACCAATTTGAATCACTGACGTAGATTTTCCTAAGGATAAACTCTTAAGGCATTTTTCTAATGCACATTATTTTCATAAATTAGCAAATGGAGAAGACATGAAAGAAAATGGCTAGTCTATTCTAAAGATTTAGATAGAGTATTTTGTTTTTGTTGCAAGTTGTTTAATACAACTTCTAATGCTAGAAATAATAAACTAGCTAATGAAGGTAGTAGAGATTGGAGAAATCTTAGTACTAAGCTTAAACCTCATGAAACAACAAAGGAGCATATAGTTAATATGAGCGCATGTATTGATTTAAAAATGAGATTGAACAAAAATAGAACAATCGATAAAGATGTTCAAGAATAAATTAATAGAGATAGAGAACATTGGAAAAATGTATTGTCAAGAATTATTGTTGTCATAAAAACTCTTAAAAAAAATAATTTGACATTTAGAGGAAAGAATGAAAAAATCTATCAGGAAAATAATGAAAACTTTTTTAAGTTTAATTGAAATGATTGCAGAATTTGATCCAGTCATGCAAGAGCATGTTTGGAGAATTAAAAATGACGAAATTCATAACCATTATCTTGGACATAATATACAAAATGAATTAATAAATTTGTTGGCAAGTGAAATCAAGAATAAAATTATTAGAAAAGTTATAGAATCAAAGTATTTCTCAATCATACTTGACTGCACTTCAGATAAAAGTCATCAAGAACAAATGTCTTTTATATTACGAATTGTAGATATTTCAGCAACTCCAATCAAAATTAATGAATATTTTTTAGAGTTTTAAAAAGTAGATGATACAAGTGGAAATGATCTTGTTGAAGTTATTGTACATGAGATAAAGAATATTGAGTTTGATATTGATGATTTAAGAGGACAGAGATATGACAATGGATCCAATATGAAGGGAAAACATCAAGGCGTGCAAAAAAGACTTTTAGCTATAAATCCAAGAGCATTTTATACTCCATGTAATTGTCATAATCTAAATTTAATACTTTATGACATGGCTAGTTCTTGCACAAAAGCTATTTCATTCTTTGGAGTGGTACAATGAATATATTCACTATTTTCATCTTCAACTAAACGATGAAAAGTTTTAAAAGATAATGTGCCCAGTCTAACTCATAAATCATTGTCACAAAAGCGATGAAAAATTCGTATGAAAAGTATTAAAGCAATACGATTTCAAACTCTAAAAATTAGAGATGCTTTATTGAAATTAGTAGAAGTTAGTAAGGATCCAAAAATAAAAGTGAAGCGAATTGTTTAGCAACAAATGAGCTTGAAAATTTTGAATTTTTACTAGGTATTATTATTTGGTATGATATATTATTTGCGGTTAACTCAGTTAACAAATCATTACAGTCAAAAGATATGCAATTGATGTTGCCATAGATCAGTTAAGAGGATTGTATTTCTTTTTTAAAAAAATATAGAGAAGAAGGATTTATAACTGCTATGATTGTTGCTAAAGATATTGCATCTGAAATGAATATAAAACCTCAATTTCGTTCTAAACGTGCAATATATAGAAAGAGACAGTTTGATGAGAATGCTCAAAATGATATTACAAAGTCTCTTGAAAAATCTTTTAGAACTGATTATTTCTTGTACATAGTAGGTCAAGACATCTCTTCACTTCAAAATAGATTTGAATAATTCAAAACTTATGAAAATACTTTTGATTTTTTATTTAGTGGTAAAAAATTGAATCACTAAATGATGAGATTTTGAAAAAATATTGTATTAATCTTAAATGCTTTTTAAAGTATAATAATCACTTAGATATTAATGGTCTAGACTTATATTCTGAACTAAAAGTGTTACGGAAAATAGTACAAGTAGATGATAATAGTCTACTCGATATCCCCAACCAAATAAAAAGACTAGATTCTTTTCAAATGCATACATTCCTTATAGAATAATGTTAATCGTCCCTGTTGCAGTTGCCTCGGCTGAAAGAAGTTTTTCAAAATTAAAATTAATAAAATCTTATTTAAGATTTATAATGTCTCAAGAAAGATTGAATGGATTAGGTATACTATTAATCGAACAAGAATTATTTGAAGAAATTGATTACAAAACCCTTATTCATAACTTTGCATCTCAAAAAGCTAGAAAAATAGATTTCAAATAAAGAAAAATTCTTAAATAAAAATTATTTAAGGTCTCTCACTGAAGTTTCGCTTTAGGTCCCTGTCAGTGTTGAGCATCGGACTTATTTGGTAGCAGATTAGAGTTATTCAGGTAACAATAATGCGGTGATTTGGGAGAAAATTTATGTTCATGCAGGTGTTACTTACACAAAGTTTAGTCATTTCACCTTTTATATTCAAAATAAAATAATACATAAATACGCTCACAATTTTTGTTTAGTCATTTCACCTTTTATATTCAAAATAAAATAATGCATAAATACCCTCACAATTAATATTTATATTAGTTATACAAGTTTTAAAATTATAAAACAAACACCATATTAATATTGTCTCACCATATTAATAACTCACCTTCAAATCAGCTATTAATACAAATAATATATTGCTTGTACAAAATTTAATAGAGTTACATAAGTCATCGCTAAATCAACTGTCAATCAATTCCTTAGAGAATTAACCTAAGACTACATTTCAACTTGGACATGACGTAGCTAGTGACACTTTGACTCATTGAACTGGGTCACTTAGATAGTACTAGTAGTAATATAATAACAAAGGCACCAAATAAATTGAATGATAATTCATTGACAGCTGCAGCCTGCAGGGGCACAAATAATCTGTTCTGAAAAGTAAAATTTACTTAATTAGGATATAAGATTTTCTTAATCAGGATAATTTTTCATCACATAATCAAACATGTGATAGGTTAATAGAACTAATTTATTTTGATCAAAATATTACAAAGTGTATATTAAAAAAAATAATCAAGTGTTTGCAAATCATCTTCAAAGCGTATACATCAGTTTTAGGAGGACATTTGGCAATTGGATATATTTGTTCGACAGGAAAAAGGGATTCTGCCGACATTTGGATATATTACTACTCGCAACTTTTAATTATCAAAAATTATGTCAATACGGATTTAATATATATTATTGTTTTATTCAAAATTATGTGAAACAGGTGCTTGAAAAGTCAATTAATTTTTTTTATTAATTTTTAAATTTTTTAAGTTTCTAGTTTAATCGCATGTGCCTCGCACGTGTAACGTTTGATTATTTAAAATTAAATAATTTTATCTATTTCGAAGATTTTTATTAAAGTGTAAAAGTTCAAATCACTTATAAATTTTTTTTTCATACTTTAATATAATAATGTAAACATAAACATATACACATATATGTTTTACCACCAAAAGTTTCTACGTGGTTGATGGATCATTATTTTTGTATTTGCCATATGATACCTCTTTCCTTTGTTGAAACATGCTAAGAGAGACGCATCAATTTGAACCATATTTGTGTTACGATTATTTTTATTTTTTTATGTTTAAAATTTTTTTTTATTTTAAAGTCAAATCTTACAAAATCATTAATTGCATTCTTATTAGGTACTTAAAACTTTTTAAATCTAGTACTTTTTAGATTTTTCTTATTCTAATAGTTTTATATTTATTTCTAGATTTTTCAAATCTTTTTAAAATAAAATTTAGTTGATTTAAAATTCTTAAATTAATAGAAAAAATGTCAGTTGTCATTAATTTTGATGACTTCTAATAAGAAAAGGTTTTACCATAAATATATTTAATTAATTTTCAACTCTTAAATTAAAAAAAAAATATTAAAATTTTGATGGCCTCTAATAAGAAAATGTTTAACCAAAAATGTACATAATTAATTTTTAACTTTTAAATATTAGGAAAAAATAGTAAAAAGAGGATTTTGTCTACAGTAAGGACTTTTAATGAAGGGCAAAAAGTTCAAACAACACTTCTAAGATCCTTCACACTTTTAATATATTATAAATTATAGATATAAATGTAGATTATAGATATAGATATAGATAGATAGATTATAGCTATAGATTATAGATTATAGATTATAGATATAGATAAATATAGATATAAACTATAATTTTATCAACAAAATTTTGGATTATTAGTTTACCATATATAAATTGAAAAACCTGTCCAAAAATAAATTGGGTATACTTTATCGTTACTTTACAATTTTATCAAGGACATAAAAGTCGATCAGTAATATTAAGAGCCCATTCGGATAGGATTAATATGGTCAAATCAATTTTTAATCTGTTTTTTAGTTTTTTAAGATGTTTGGTAAATTAAAAAGTGCTTAAAAAAGGCTAAAAAATGATTAAAAGAATCAAAAAGTGAGAAGCTGGGTACCCCCAGCTTTTTGCTTTTTAGATTAAAATTCTTTTAGGTTTGACCAAAATATTTACCTTTTTATCCCTTATATTTTCCTCCAATTTCAACAATATCCTAAACCTGTAGCCCTTAAATATGTAGTTTTTTTTTTCTTTTTCTCTTTGCCACTTCGCTTCATTTCTTCCCTTTTATAGTGTTAACAACTTTAAGGACATTTAAGTCATTTTAACAGCAAAAAAGTGTTTAACATCACTTGTTAACCAAACACATCAACAACATTTTTTGAGTTTCAGCATTTCTATGCAAACACTTATCTGCTTAATTTATAAGCACTTATTTTGAACTTTTAATCACTTAAGTTAAAAAGCTATTTTTTAACCCTATCCAAACGGGCTCTTAGACTTTTTGTGTTAAGAATTATTATTCTTTTGGATTCTGCTCTACTTTAGAATACTTTTTTGCAACTTGAAATATGTTTAGTCTTATTATTTTCTTAACTTTATGGAATGTATTTGGATAGGAATTTTTTAATTTAAAATTTTATTTTATATTAGGACAAAGGAGGGAGGTCATGTAAAATTAAAAGAGGTTTGGTCGTTTGGACCACCTTTGCCATTTTTATTTATTCAGTCACCCTCCAGATTTGGCTCATAACACAAATCTACCTTGTGATTTAATTTTAAAGAATTAGAGGTAAGTGTTGTGTTAACTGGATAATCTTGTTTAATAGCTTACTCGACATATTTTTACAATTTTAATTCCATATTTAACATTTCGATACAACATCTTAATGTTCACTAGCTTCACATCTCATGTTTCTATCACCTTGTCACAAATGTCTATTTCAATTTCAATTCGTATTCGGTGGAAAAAAAAACTTCAATTCCTATTATTTCACAATTTTAATAAAAATGAAAGGAGACACTAAATTAAATATATTTAAAGTACATAAAAAAGACATGCAACGTTAAATCAAAAAGAAAAGAGCTTCATGAATACGATAATTAAGTATTAGAGGATTGACGAAGAAGTTTACCTCTGACGATCTGCTGATGCAATTATCTATTAATAATAATTTATATTAATATAAAGCTTTTTTTTTTTTATATCTTTTACAGTTTTTTCAAACAAGAAAAATAATATTAAATAGTGAATACAATTTTCGAACAAAGAAGCTTCCGACACAATTGTCGGCCATAAAAATATTTTTTTTATCTTACCGTCAACATGCTAATTGATATGATTAAAAAAAGGTATATAAGCAAAATGTTTCGTAGAAATCCAACTCAACAAATGGGTATGAAGATTGAGGCATTGGATTTTCTTTACCTTTGATTTTGTAAGAATCAACCTATGTTTTCAATTCTTTCATGACTCATCCTGAGACAATTGATTTGTTGTACCTAGTTGAATCACTCTTAAGATATGTGAATACTTAAAAAATCGTGTTACACTTTTGAGTTCATATGTCCAGTCGACTCTAATTTCTTTTGAGTTCATACGCCCAATCGACTCTTAATTTCCTCTGCATGCATATTTTCAAACCATTCTGGAGGTGTCACAATGCCTCTCCATGAGAGAATAATTCCTTTTTTTCAATTCATCACAATTCTTCATCATCGCAGACTGCTACAAACCATTTAAATTTGAATCTTTGCTCATGTGTATATCTAGATGTACTTGTTAACTTTGTACAACTCTTGCTAAGGTCTAACTCGTCAAACAATTTATGACTACTGCACATGCAACTTTCAAACTGAGTCAAATCTAATGCATCATAAGTTGCTTGAGCAAATTTACCATATTTGACAATTACTCGACGAAGCAATGGCCGGTGGCGTGGAGCCTGAATCCCAGCAAATAATATTCTTTTTGATCTCCATCAATTAGCTATCAGTTTTAATTGTAGATCCCCTTGGAGTTTCGAGCATGAAAAACTACATAAAAAAAAAAAAAAAGTAGTTAGATATGCTCATCTCCATCATAAAACATCTTCTATTTTTTGTTTCAATTATAGATCTCATCGATGCTTCGAACATGAAAAAACACATAAAAGAAAAAGTACTTAAAATTAATTTTTAATAATGAATCTAACATCAGATTATAACATGAAATACCACATAAAAAGAAAAATAATTAAAATAAAATTTCAATAGTGTGTTTAATAGATTATTCATCTTAATCTTCTTTCAAGCTCCGACGAGGAATTTGAAAGAAATATATAGCCCCGGCATAGAAATAAGACCTCAAATAACAATGGTGAGTACAAAGAATTCGAAGTCCATCTTATGTAGACATCAAAACTCAAAGATAGAATTTGATTAGAATTCTACTTCTATTTCCTTTTTAAACAAAATTACAAATCACCAATTGAACTTTTAGTTCTATATATATTATATGTGGACTTTAATTTCTTTTCATATATTTTAGAACTTATATATTTATTTATTTCCATATATTTATTTTATTAAGGTTCATCCCTTATAATTGAGGAGTCCTTAATCTATTTAAAAAATTATAAAAAGACGACTTTATCTAAAGCGGAGTCTTTTAATGAAGGACAAAAAGTTCAAACAATATTTCTAAGGCCCTTCACACTTTTAATATATTATAGATATAGATTATAGATTAATGATTGATTTATACTTTTTATATAATTTTCAGATGCTATATGTTGCTCTTTTTGTCCCAATTTATGTGATATCGATGGAATATTTGAGAAAATCAAATTTGTTATATAGTTTTAGATAGTTTAAGTACTTAATTATTATAATTTTCAAGTAATATATGTTACTCTGTTTATCCTAATTATGTGACATTGATAGAATTTAAAAAATCAAAGATTTTTTTTAGACATTTTTCAAATATTTTAAGTTGATTATTATTGTGATTTATATTACTTTGCATGAAAACTTCAAATTATATATTCCAATTTATGTTACACCGATAAAATTTTGAAGCAACAATTTTTTTAATGTGTTCAAATAATTTAAATTATTAATTATTGTAACTATAGTATTTTTTACATAATTTTAAATATATAACAGATTACAAATAAAAATAAAATAATTAAATTAAAACATTACAAATACCCTCGATCAGAAGCAGACGAGTAGGCATGACAACCGTCAGCTGCCCACTTTAACTGTCTTCTCACTCATGATTCTATATAGTAGTAATATGGCTATAGTTTAGATGAATTTTCCTAATAAAATCAGATATAATCTTAAAAAGTATCTATCTAGGGGTGTGTTCGGTAGGGGTAAAATATCTATTAGAAAATTATGTGAACTTTTTATTTATTTTTTAATATTTAATATGTAAATAAAAATAAGATTAAAATATTTGTATATGATCTTGATAAATATTGTGAGAGGTTGGCATTGTGGGATAAAGGTGTAGAGTGGTGGGATGGAGGCAGCAGGATTGGCGTAATTGCGTAACCACATGTAGTAAAGGATGACCAACTGAACATCTATTGCCAAAAAATTATGCTACATAAAATATATAAGAAAAAAATTATTTTTTTATGCACATATATTAAATTTTGAACACTTTCTTAATAAAATTTCGTCCATGGATAAGGTAATTAAAGATGAGCAATGTTGAAAAGTGGACAATGTGAGTTAATTCTAAAATTTGTTTTTCTTACTTTCAAAAAGTTATTTTTCTCATTTATAAGGAACTTATTTTTCTAGATTTTTTTCCAAATATAGTTATCTAGGTATTATCTATTAACTAATTAATTTAGACTAACTGTACAAGAGGTCCACAAATTTATCACAGTTATATATATATATATATATATATATATAAAGGAGAGTTATAGAAAAAGTGATGTGACACCTCTCAATGATCTCCATTTTAATTTTTCTTTTTCTCTTTTTTTTTAAGCATAAGTTTTCTTTTCTTTTTTTTTACTCTTTTTTTTTTAATATTGTAATAATAAATAACTCTATTAATACTCCACATACCAATTAAATAGTTTTAGTATTTCAACCACTCATATTTCTTATTTATGGAGGAAAAAGAATTGAAAAAATCTTTAGCAATATATAAATATATATATATATATATATCGATATATATATATATATATATATTTGGGGACCCTATTTGTATACTTCTCGTAAAAAGTTGTAAAGAAAATTGAAAAATTAAAGTCAAATTTTTGCTTTTAAATAACTAATCAAATCCCTAAAAATTGAAACCAAATGTTATATATATATATATATATATTATTTTTTTTATTTAGTGACTTCAATAAAAATAATTACTACTAACTCATGCCTCTTCAATTTTTACTCTTAATAATATTCATAATTCTCATTTTTAATCTTCATAACCTCCCAAAAATTTAATTTGTAAGTTTATGAAAACCTTATGAAATTCCTCCACTTTACCTATATAAACTCATGTTTTGTTTCATGAAAATTCTCATTTAAGGTTATTTTTCTCTTCTCCATTATTGTACCATGCATACGGGCGAGGGAAAACATGAAAAAAAACCGTTAATCATCACATCATATGGTTTCTTTCACGTGAAGAACCATGGTTGGCAAAACCGTATGAAGAATTTATGAGTAGGAATATTTCTTTTAACTTTCTAAATTCTACCCCTCTCATTTTAATTTACACAATATTTCTTTAGAGTTAATTTATTAGACTATTTTTTGAAACTAAATTCATTAGATGAACTCAACACAAATCAAATCAAAGTGCTAAAATATCAATTAAGTTAGGAGTTCTTAAGTGGTAAGAATATTTTTTTAATTTCTTTATTTCAATTTTTGATCACTTAAAAGTTACAAATTCTAATTTTAGATATTTAAGATCGAAAAAATTCATTAAATTATTTTTAGAGTAACTAACAATATCGTATAAGTATATTCTTAATGTCTTCTTGTAGAAATGAAGAAGAAATATTAACGAGATAAAATATTGAAAAAATTGAGAAGCTGATCAAGTTATGGTGGTTATAGAGACAAAATAATGCAATTCTATTATCATCTTCAAGAAAAATGCAATAGCGTCACCAGTGACAAAGGAGTGCTCCTTAAATTTTTCATCTTGATACTTGATCCGTGTTTTCACAAACAATAATATATTATTCAAAGAAAGTAATTTTTGTTTTTCCAACTTTATGAATAAATTGATATAAGTTTTTTTTTACCCGAAATGAGATTTATTTTATTATAACATTTTTTGTGACAAGAATTTATTAAGTTCAAGAATATTATTTGCAGAGACTTATGATTATTTATTCTTATTATGGAGTCTTTCTGTTATTATAAAATCTTCTCTTCAATTGATTTTTATATATTTTGAGATTTATCATAATTAAGTATGTGACTTTCTAAAACTTAAATTACATGCATAGTTGGATAAAAATTTATAGTGTGTGAATTCTTTTGATTACATAATCTAATAAAATAAATTTAATATAATTGCATTTATTTTATTTTAAAAAAAAATTAAAACACGCTCTTTACACTTGACTATTAAATTTTTTATATATATAATTAGAGTTCATTACCGCGCAAAGCGCGAACCATTTTACTAGTTAATAGAAGATATGGGATGAAGTTCCTATCCATTTCATTACTCCCTCTGTCCTAAATTATCTGTCCCAAATTGAGATGACACATTGATTAAGAAAAGTAATTAATAACATGGTTAGTTTACAATATTACCTATATTAAATGATGTTTATATTTTAATTTAAAGAAAAAATAATTAATGCTAAGGGTAAAACATAAAATATTTTTTTTTGTCTCTTCTTGATAATGAAAAAAAGACAAGTAAAATGAAAAATCAAATTAGAAAATTTAAGACGGGTAATTTGGGATGGAGGGAGTATCTCTGTTCTTCTCAAGTTTTTATTTAGATGAGACATATAACATTAATTAAAATAATTAAAATTTAATTAATCAAAATAAGATTCTAACTATGATGAAAAACATGTCGTCCTCTTTTTTCTATCTCTATTTATACTGCCTTCATTGTATATTAAGAAATTATAAATAATTTATTTTTAACTCCTTTAAATATATTTAATATTGTTCACTTTTAAAAATGAATAATTCTATGAATTAATAAAAAAATTAAAATACACATATTGACAACTAACATATAATGTAGGGGATATCTTTTTTTTAGTTTCCCAAGATATTCTCACAGCCGGCAGTCGTGAGACTAATCCTTCGTTCCTCTATCAGCGCACTAAGCGACAAAAAACTAACTACAGAATTTGCTCCATCCGCCAGAGGCGGGAAACGAATCCAGACCTCTTGCTTAAGAAAAATGATGTTGAACCACCGTACCAACTTGTTCTGCCTCAAAGTCATAACTTGTTCTTTTTCATTTTTAATCTTTTTTCTTCTGCCTTTTTTTCATACATGAAAAACCACAAAAGTTTGATTTTGGGCCTACACTGAGTGGGACCTATGATAAGCTTGTGGTTGATGTGTTATTTGTAATTTCCTATCATTAATTAATTACTCACTCCGTCTTATTTTATATATCATTATTTAATCAGACATAAAATTTAAAAATAAATAATGACTTTATAAAATTTATAAAATTATCTCTATTAAAGTCACTTTAATATTTGCTTTTAATTATCTTTTCTTATTAAGTGAAACCTAGTAAGAATAAAATTAAGATGATGTCATTAAATAATAGCTAAATAAGAAAAGATAACCATTTTTAGGACGAATCAAAAGAAAATTGTAGCACATAAAGAGCCCGTTTGGCCATGAATATTTTTCTCTTTTTTTTCAAAAAAAAATTTCGGAGTTGGAAATCATGATGTTTGGCCATAAAAATTTGGAAAATAATTTTAAATTTTTTTTCTGAAAAAGGAAAACAAGTTTTTGGTGTTTTTTCATTTTTTCAACTCCAATTCCAACTTTTATTATTATTACATATAACCCCAATCTTTTAAATTTTTACGTAAAACTTTCCTTATAACACTACTTTTTCAATATTACATATATAACAGTTTTAAAGGATAAGATAATTATAATTTCAAACTTAATGCTATCCTAATTAATATATATCTCTTTTTCTCTCTCATCATTATTTTTCTCCCTTATTTAATTTTCTCCCTTATTTAAGACATTATTTTACTGCTAATGATCTTATTTACTATAATATAATAATAATAATAATAATTTTTCTGTTGTGATACAAACGTTTAAGGAATTATAGTCATGTAATTAATAATGGATAATCATTTTTTATATTTATGGAATTATAGCAGATTAGTTTACCACTGCCAAAAATTATTCTCATTTTCAATTTGATTTATATATATATATATATTATATTGTGTACATCTTTATTATACTATTCAAATATAAATAGTTTATACCATATATATGCTAAAAATATAAATCGGTGATACATATTTTTCATAAAAAAATATGTCCAATTTAACAAATTTATACCTTAAACTACAACTGCTACCTTTATATACCATAATACTTGGTATCTTTATACACAAAGTATTATATTTATACCCATAAATATATAAAATATTATATTTATAACATAAATATACAAAGTATGTTATATATGAAGTTTATACCATGTATATACCATATACACACATATAAAAATATACAAAGTATAAAAAAACATAATAAGCATATTTATATATTTATGATATATGATATAATATACCATAAATATGTAAAGTATGTTTTACATAGAAATAATTTATTCACACACAGTAAAATCTTTCATGTATAAGAAAATTAAAAAAATAAATTAGCGGCACCCTAAAATTTAATAACAACTTATCATTTCCTATTTTTTAGGAACGAAAAATAAAGGAAATAAATTAAATAAATTTTTTTTAAAAAAATTATTTGAAAAATAATATTTGTTACCTAAAAAATAGGAAGTAGTGATCTGCTAATACAACATCCATATTTAAAATTTTTCAAATATGAGAAAACGGCTATTAATGTAAATATTATATATGTCATAATTGAAATTCATTAAATATGACCATGTATATGTAATTATTTTTATAAAAGTGGTTAATTGTGTTCTTTTCCCAAAAAATTTTAATTTTCATGGCCAAACGGCTACAAAATGAAACTGAAGAGGTACTTTTTATATCAATTTATGTGTCTTGCTCATTTTAATTTTTTTTTAAAAAATAGATTTTTATATTTATTAAATTTAAATCTCAATATCATGTATGGCATGTCTAATATTAGCGTGACAAAATAAGTAATTTGAATTGAACTTAAAATATGTTTGAATTGACTTAATTCAAGTATTTTAAAGTCATAATAGCTAAGTGATCAAAGACTGCTTAAGAAGTGAGTCACAACTCAGAACTACTCATTTTTCTCTAATTAAATATTTTAACACTTTTTTCATAAAGCAATTTAAACTGTATAATTTAGCCTAAACAACTTTAACTTTAAAACAATTGAATTTGGATGATTAAAATAGATTGAGTAACTAAATAATTGGTCTCATTAACTTGTTTAAACTTAAATGAATGAATTAATTACATTTGTATGAATTAATTTTATTAGAATTAAATTTTATTCTTGCTCCTAAAGTATTTACTATTTTTGCTTCATCCCAACTTTTTATTATTTTTGAACTAAATGGTTCAGGTAATTTATTAAAATATAATTTTCTTATTTCTTTACTTTCTTCTGTATTATATGTTCCTTTATAATAATATTCTGGTAGAATGGTTATTGATTATAGAAATTTAAATGCAAAAACTATGACATATAATTACCCAATACCAAATAAGATATTAAAAATAAGACAAATACAAGGATATAACTACTTTAGTAAATTTGATTGTAAATCAGGATTTTACCTTTTAAAGTTAGAAGAAGAATCAAACCCCAGAGCTATAAACATCCAAGAACCACATACGAATTACATAACCCAGAAGCTAACCGGATACAATAATTCTATTGGTATATCTATTCCTTCTCTGAAACATGCTTTTATTAATATCTCTGTACCTCCTAGGTGTACGTATTTTATTGGGTCTCTAATTTTTATATCGTTTATTTCTTTATTAATTATCCTTTTTGTTACTAGTGCTATACTAGCTTTACCTTTTGCATATCTACAGTCTATTACATGTTCTTTTATACTAGATCTATTTTACCACACAAGTTATCCGCACCCCCCTACAATTGGTATCAGAGTCTATGCTGTTTAAAGTTACGGAAGTAGTATATATTTGGAGAATTTATTTGATTAATTTATTATTTGATAAAACTAAATTTAGATATTATCCTAAAATATTATTTAGATGAATAAAGTACAAAAATTATCAAAATATAAAGAATTAAAACAAATAATATCTAAAAAACGTAAAGAAATAAAAATAAGGATAGAAAGACTGCAATATAACATAATTGTCGTAGTTAGTAAAAACTCAATAAATGCACAAAAAGAAGAAATATCAAATTTAGAATCGACAATAGATAGTCTAGAATATACATACCAACATGATCTATCAATAATTAAATAAAAAATGAACAAAGAAGAATTTATAATAGATGAAAAAATATATGAAAACCATGAAGGATTAAAAATAAAAATAGTATTTTCTAATCTAGGAAGAAGGTATAAGAAAATAGGTGAACATTTATTTTTAATGTTGGAAAAATAAGAATTAAAATTAGAAGATAAATTGACAGCTATGGTAAGAATATAAAAAGACAAACAACAACAACAAACCCAGTGTATTCCCACTTAGTGGGGTCTGGGGGGGGGGTAAGATGTACGCAGTCCATACCTCTACCTCTGATGAAGTAGAAAGGCTGTTTCCGAAAGACCCCCGGCTCAAGTCACGAGATAGAAAAAAAGAAAATAGAAAAAATAAAACAACAAACTACAGAAGAAATACAAAAAATAGAAGAAACTAAAAATAGTATGATTGCTGAATTAGAAAAAGAACTACAAATGCTAAAAGATTTGTATGAAAAAAGACAGAAAGAAAAAGAAGAAAAAGATATAGAACAAAAATTATTAAACAAGATAAATCAATGAAAATTAGAAATAAATACAATAGATGTTGAAGAAACAGATAATTATGATTCGGAAGATAGTGAAACATATACAGAAATCTTAACAAATACAAAAAATTTAGAAATCAATGAAAAACTAGAAGTAATTAATGAAGAAAACTTAGAAAATAGAAACACAGAAATAAATACTCTTGATAAAAAAAAGGATGAAAATATAATACCTAGAACATAAAAAATAAGAAAATCTACATATTATAAGAATAAATTTAAAAGATATAATCTAAAAGATGAATATGACAAATGGACACCAAAATAAATAGTTGATAAAAATTATAACTTTTTAGACTTAGATTGTGTAATAGATACAAAAAAACAATACAATTATGGATATGATATATGATAAAACAATTATTAGATAATAATATAAACGTAACAGATACACCAGAATATATAGAAAGAACACTAATAGAAACAGTGAAATTATGATTTTCAAATCTAACTGAAAATAGTAAAAGGGTATTAAGAACTGACAAACCTACAGAAGAAACATCATCAACAACTACAACTAAATTAACACCTATAGAATTATTAAAAAAATATGAAATAGCTATAAAAAACGAATTTAACAGCATGACAACAACAGAAAAAGAACAAAATGAAGAGAAAGATACAAATAGGAATTTAATGTTAAAATTAACAATATGTAATATGTGTTACATAGATGAGTATACTTCCGCATTTAAAGAATATTATTATAAAGGAACATATAATACAGAAGAAAGTAAAGAAATAAGAAAATTATATTTTAATAAATTACCTGAACCATTTAGTTCGAAAATAATAAAAAGTTGGGATGAAGCAAAAATAGTAGATACTTTAGGAGCAAGAATAAAATTTTTACGACAATGGTATAGAAACTTATGTGAAAAATATAGAGAAGAAATAAAAATGAAAAAAACATTAATAAGAAATTTAGCATGTTGCAAAGATAAAATAGCACCTCAATTTGGATGCGAAGAAAGATATTATAAGAAAAGAAAAAGACATAAGAAATATAAGAAATACAAAAAAATTAAAATATAAATATAAGAAACCAAGAAAAAGATATTATGTAAAAAATTATAAACATAAAAGACCATATAGGAAAAAGAAATCTATAAAAGAATGTACTTGTTAATTGCGAAAAATTAGGACATTTAGCTAGAGATTGTAAATTACCTAAAAATCCAAAAAATAAACAAATATCAGAAATAAAAATAGAAAATACAAAATATATGCAGATAGATTATATAGATTACGAATTAGAAAGTGAAGATAGTATATATGAAATTTCAGAGAATGAAACAGATAATGAAATAGATAGTGAATTAGATGAATTAAATGACTGAAGAAGATATAAAAATAATAACAAAGGAAGAATATTTAAGTGAAGAAGGAACATATCAAAAAATAATATTTGATAGTCACATATTTGATGAAATAAAAGGAAAAGAATTAGATTTAAGTGTAGAAAAAATATTTAAAATACCAACAATAAAAAATATATTTAGTAAAAGAAAAGAAGAATACTACGTAGTAAGCCAAAAAGAACATGTAATAGACTGTAGATATGCAAAAGGTAAAGCTAGTATACCACTAGTAACAAAAAGGATAATTAATAAAGAAATAAACGATATAAAAATTAGAGACCCAATAAAATACGTACACCTAGGAGGTACAGAGATATTAATAAAAACATGTTTCAGAGAAGGAATAGATACACCAATAGAATCATACCTAGCAGATGATAGAAAACCTATAGAAAAAAGTATAATAACTGCCATAAAAGGAAATTTAATATATCAAAAATTTAAATTTATAATAAGTGCAAATTATTCAGTAGCAATAATAGATAAAAATATAGATAAATCATTAGTATTATATTGGAAAATATCAGAAATAGAACTAACCCCAGGAAGTAAAATATTTACAGTAAGATGTAAAAATCTATATGTATTAAAAATAAAACATAAAATAACAAGAAAAAATAAAATTAACAAAATACAAATAGAAAGTCCTTTCGAACAATTTGTAAAAACAATTGATAATAATGATTATAGTTATAGAGACATAGATATAGAAGAAAATTTAGAAATAATAAATGATAGAATAAGCACAACAAAAAGAATAGCTTATGAAAAACCAGAATCATCAAGTTCATAAAAAAGAACAAGTTATGAAACAAGTTCAACAACTAATTTAAACCAATATTACATAACAGGAACAATAAATGAAAAAAAATATTTAATACTCTTAAATATAGGACAAGAAGAAAATTATATAGCAAGATATCTAATAAAAAAATGAGGAAATAAAACCTGACAATAATATATGCCCAGATCTACCAAGAAGCTTAATAAACACTAAAAATATAGCAGAAAAAAATAACAATAGGAGTTAGAAAAATAAAAATAGAATTTGAAATAAAGGAAGAAATGCAAAAAACAGATATAATATTAGGAATAAAATGGCTAGAACAAGTAAAACCATATAATATAGAGCATGCACAATTATCTATAACATATAACAGAGAGAAATTATTCTTAAGAAGAGCTTTAATGTGATAGGAAAATATATGTATTAATGAAGATAGTAGTAGAAGGGTATTACAGTAGATATTATACGCCTATTATAGATACATGAGCAGAAGCTAATTTATGTAGATATAATTGTTTACCAAAAAGTAAATGGGATAAATTAAAGACACCAATAATAGTTAAAGGATTTAATAACGAAGGAAGCTTAATTACTTATAAAGCAAAGAATGTAAAAACACAAGTATGAGATAAAATATTAACAATAGAAGAAATCTATAATTATGAGCTAACATCAAAAGATATACTTTTAGGAATGCCGTTTTTAGATAAATATACCCACATATAATAACTAGAACGGATTGGTGGTTTACAACACCATGTAAACAGAAAGTAAGAGCAAAAAAAGTTACTAATAAAATAAGAAAGAAAACTGATTGAATAGAAGGACGTGAAAAAATTACACAAAAATTAGAAAAGATAAAAAATACTGAAGATACAATAGAATTGGTCGTATTTTCAATAAATAAAAAGGAAATAACTATATTTTCAATAAGTAAGATATAAATAATTAAGAAAAAATTAGAACAATTATATAGTGAAGATCCATTAAAAGAATGGGAAAAACATAAAACAACTATAAAAATTGAATCAATAGATAAAAATAGCATAATAACTCAAAAACCATTAACATATAATTTTGACGATTTAAAAGAATTTAAAATGCACATAGAAGAATTATTAGAAAAACAATACATACAAAAAAGTAATAGTAAATATAATAACCCAGCAGTTATAGTAAATAAACATAGTGAACAAAAAAAAAAGGAAAAAGTAGAATGGTTATTGATTATAGAAATTTAAATGCAAAAACTATGACATATAATTACCCAATACCAAATAAGATATTAAAAATAAGACAAATACAAGGATATAACTACTTTAGTAAAATTGATTGTAAATCAGGATTTTACCATTTAAAGTTAGAAGAAGAATCTAAGGAATTAACCGCATTTACGGTACCACAAGGATTTTATGAATGGAATGTACTACCATTTGAATATAAAAATGCACCAGGTAGATATCAACATTTTATGGATAGTTATTTTAAACAAATACCTAATTGTATAGTATACATAGATGATATACTATTATATACAAAAACAAAAGAAGAACATTTGAAGTTATTAGAACAATTTACAGATATAATAGAAAATTCGGGAATAAGTTTAAGTGAGAAGAAAACTGAAATTATGAAAATCAAATAGAATTTTTAGGAATACAAATAGATAAAAGTGGAGTAAAAATGCAACAACATATAGTACAAAAAATAATAAATTCAAAAGAAGAATTAGATACAAAAAAAAAAAATTACAATCATTTTTAGGATTAGTAAACCAAGTAAGAGAATATATACCAAAATCTAAAGCCCTTACATAGAAAATTTAAAAAGTATGTAGAATATAATTACAACGAAGAAGATAAAAAACAAGTTCAGAAAATAAAAATACTTTGTAAAGAATTACCAAAATTACAATTTCCAGACGAAAATAGAAAATTTATATATATAGTAGAAGCAGATGCTAGTGAATGTAGTTATGGAGGAGTACTTAAATATAGATATGAAGAAGAAAAATTAGAACACCATTGTAGATACTACTCAGGTACGGTTAATGAAATAGAAATAAAATAAGAAATAAATAGAAAAGAATTATGCTCATTATATAAATGTTTATTAGCATTTGAGCCATATATTGTATATAACAAGTTTATTGTACGAACAGATAATACACAGGTACGTTGGTGGCTAACAAAGAAAATACAAAATTCAGTTACAACAAAAGAAATTTGGAGACTAGTCTTGAATATATTAAATTTCACATTTACAATTGAAGTAATTAGTACTAACAAAAATGTTATTGCAGATTACATATCAAGACAAAGCTACACAGACTGATATAATAGAAGATGATACTCTAGAAAAGATATTCAACACCCTAACTACGCTTTCAATGAAAGTGGACAGTATGGGTAATGAAATAGAAAAGCTAAAGACTAATGAAGTTAAACTGAAGTCTATAGCTACAAATCAGCTAACTCAGCAGTGTGTAGAGCTATGTCAATCGGAAGACATTAAAATTCCAGAGCTAGAAGGAGACGTTGGGACACTCCATAAAACCCATAACGTTTATCAATCTACTTCTGCAGGTACAAGCAAAGGAGTTAGGAAAAACACAAATATGAACCTAAATAGGCTATTTGATAAATCATTTATTCCAAATACACCAAAAGATCCTATGTTCATACCCCCATAAATTACCACATACCGAGATAGTTTAAACCAAGATAAAAAGACTTACAACTATACAGCCCGAACATACATAGAAAATATTTATAAAATACAAACCTTTTTAAATACCAACCCCAGAGCTATAAACATCCAAGAACCACATACGAATTACATAACCCAGAAGCTAACCGGATACAATAAGCTAATTGCGTTACCCAAAATCAAACCAAGTCTAGTTAAAACCTGTTATGAATATGGACTACTTAGTACCATATATACCCGAGACGGAAATGAAATATCCAATATACCAGAAATATATGATTCATTTAGCATTTTTAAAAGAATAACCAAAGGTAACCTATTTTTTATAAAATTTTACACGGCACCAGCAGAGATATTGTATGATGAAGTTAAATCACCTATACAAGTTGTAAAAATAGGAATGACCCGAGATATGATTATACCAGAAGATATTATTCCACAACCAGAAATACCTAGAATTGAGATACCAAATTTTTATGTAAATAAGAGAATTATCGGACCATCCACAATTCTTCAAGAGTTAGCAAACATTTATCGCAACAGAAATTTCATATGGAGTTATTATTCAAGAGGTAATGTAATAGTATACTCAAATTCAAAGGAACTTCGAGAAGCAGATATGGAAGACGTTAGGCAATGGATCTTGACGTTACTCAATCCAGAGAAAAAACCCATCGCCAAAGCCATTAGAAAAAAATTTATTTCGGAAGAATTATTAACCAGATATTGCAAGTTAATTGGACATAAATATCTAGACCATTAATGTTCAAAATGTAATGGAGAAGATAATATTGTCCCAGAAGTTCAACAGGAATAGAAGAAGATAAAATCAACAGCTGGAAGATGCAAGATATAAAACAATAATGGAGATACAGAGCAATAAAAAGAAGACGGAGCAATAATAAAAAGAAGACAAGTTAATGCTAGGAAATGACATAAAGAAGACAAGTTAATGCTATAAAATGACATATGAAAGATTAGATATCTTTCTTAATTCATTTACGTAAATTATTAGTTACTTTTTGACTTTTTGGCAAAATGTCATTACTAAGTTTTGTCCTTTTATAGAAATAATTTAGGACCTTTTGTAAAATTTTTCTACTTTTATAGATAGGTGTAAAGACTTTTGTAAAGTAGGTAGGTAATAGATTAGGACAGATGTAAAAATGTAAAACGTTTACGGGTTTTCTTAAAAATATAAATAGAAGAGCATTTGCTCAGAGGAAGGCAAACCTTCATACGATTGAAGCAAAAAACTCTCTCTTGTCTACAACAAATAATTTGATTATTTAAAAAACAGGTATATTTCAATGGAAAAATCTATGGAGGAACAAAACTTAGAATTATCAAAGCTACCAGAATAAGTATATTCATTTACTATTATGAATAGCTAAATTCATAAATTCCTAACAATCATGATATGATAAAATAAGTTCATGTTAGTTGCTATATAGTAGAATTATTCGAAAAATAGCATGTTAAGAAGTTTATTAGCAAAGTGGAAAAGGAGAAAAATCCCTAAGAACTATGCCAACCTAAAGGTGAAACCGGTGAGGCAAGAAAGCCGTGATAGGGGAGTAACCAGAGTAGAGGCGCTATTTAAGGGAAAAGTATCCAGATTACCATGTTGATACTGACCGAAGAATATGTTATTTAAAAATAATCTAGTATATAGCAATCTAAAGTGATCATATTTTGTTATGTGCATGATTGAAGGAAATATTTTGAAAATAACAATTTTATGAAAAATGGATAATTATTTATCCGACGAAATGGTAGATAAATTTAAAATACTCGTTTTATATGTATTTAAAGATATAGAAATAGTAGATATAAGAAAAATCATATTGAAAAAAATATTTGATAGATATTTTATGACTAGAATTAATTATATATCACACCTACCAAACTACTCTTATAAATACTTACATACCAAACCCACACACTAACTATGATAAATTATGTATATTTAAAATTTTGAAAAATAGATATAAAATATATACAATTTCTTAGTGAAAATATAGAAGAATTAATGAGATTAAAACAAACAACTAAAAAATATTATAATAAAGTATTTAACCAATTTTAAATGATAGATAATCTTAAAATCTTAATCTTATATAGACTTAAAGATATAGAAATTATAGATATTAAGAGAATAATATTAGAAAAAGTATTAGACTATGAAATTGAAACTATAAATTGGATAGAACAGTTATACCTGGATAATTACCCAGATGGATATTATTCAGATTAAGAAATGTTCGAATATATTAGAAAAACTAGAGAAAATAAAGATAATCTAAATGAAGAAATTAATTATAGAAATTGAATTAGAAAAATAATGGAAAATCTAAAAAAAAAATTAATATGGATAGAAGAAACCCTAGAAAATTTGGGAAAAAGTACATGTGAGAGTTTATATAATTTAAAAAACTCTCTACGAGAAGAACAACACAAGATAATAAATAGCATTAAAAATCTAGAATTAGATATACATTACAGTACAATTAGGAAAAATTATTATACAGAAATTTGTAACTCTGCAATTACTACAGGATAAAATGATAGACTATGAATATTTAAAATATTGGAGACAAAATATGGAAGAAATAATATTATTAGAAAAACTTATGAAAGATAATCTAATTAGATATTTTGAAACAAAAGATATAGAATATTTAGAATACCTTCAAAATAATATAGACGAATTACAAAAATTAAGGGAAAAAAAATAAAGAATACTATAGTAAAGCATTTAACCAATTATCATATAATCACCCCCAAAATATGAATATCGATAAAACTAACATAAATAAACTCAAAATAAAAATATTTAGAGAAGTTAAGAAATATCGTGAATCCCACCCCGCCGCCCCCAGATAAGAATATATATATATATATATATATATATATATTATAAACACCTTTTTTAAAATTTTAATTTATAATATTTAAAGAATCTGTTATCCACAGACTATACACATGAGGGAATAATAAAGAATCCACTGCTGTTGAGAGGCATTTACTTTTCAAACAGATATCATTAACTGATCATTTTTCTCACTTTACTATTATCTGATTGAAAAATGTGTATTGCTTTTTCTTAATTAAATACGTAAGGCTATTTCTTTTTGTAATGGTCTGTTTATGTTACATTAATCTATTAGAATCAAATAAATTAGACACCAAATTTTCTCTAATCTTTGTATTGTAGGCACATCCCAATCATGACAAGTTCATCAACAAAAAAATTGAAATGTTTGACGAAATGTCTCTTGTGTGTGGAAATGATTGGGCTAGGGGAGATTGTGCTAAATCATTTGAAGATTTAGATTTTGATAGTTTTTTTGAGAAAGATAATGTTAATGACCTTGAAGGACCATCCATCTAAAAGGATGTGCAAGTAACCGAAGCTTCTTAAATCAAGATAAGTCGCAAAAGAAAACGTTCTTTTGAGGTGCAAGATGTCACAAGTGATATATCAATAAAGTTTGGAGAAGTGGCAATGACAATCGGTAGAATGGTTGAAAGTCGTCTAGATGTGACAAAGTTGTATGAAGAAGTTATGGCAATGAAAAGTTATAATGAAGCGTTCCTCGGTGATGCTTTTGATTATTTGGTGCAAAGCGACACTTTAGCTAAGGTCTTCATGGTCAAAAATTAAAATCTTCGTAAGGTGTGGTTGGAACGATTAAAGCAACAATAATAGTGACACCTATTGGTTGGTTTATCTTCATAGGATTTGGAAGCAACTATTATTCACACGCTTTTGTTTTTGATAATGTATCGTGTATTTGCTTCCAAACTTCTCTCTTTTCTTTTGTTTTTGATAATGTATCGTGTATTTGCTTCCAAACTTCTCTCTTTTGTGCATTTGTGGGAATTGATTAGGAAGCTTGAATTATGTAAGTAATAGTTGCTTAAATTTTAGCGTCTTGTAATATTTTGATACTCGATATTGGTATTATTTACTATACTTCAATTAGTGGTTGCCTGATGTACTAGTTAATTGTTCAGTAGTATTTTTCAAAAAATATTTTTACCGCTTACCAATCAAACAACTAAAACTATTTTTTAGAAAAATCATTTCTATTCACCAACCAAACACCATAAAATATTTTCCACCCACCAATCAAACATGAGAAAATAAGTAGAAAATCAACTTATTTTTCATGAAAACATTTTCCATGGAAATATTTTCCATGGACAGTGTCATACTAGCCGATATACTCCACGAAGCGAACGTGGTCGAATCAAGGGACTGAGGGGTGCCTTACACCTTCTCTTAGGTCAACAGAATTTCTTAACCGGAATCTCTGTTCGTGGACCAGTTTTCAACGAGTCAAAAATTATTTTGAAAAAAAAATTTCAAAGGTGACTTGACATACCTGATTATACCAGGTGACGACTCTAAGTTTAAATGTAAAAAATCATTTTCAAAATAAATTTTCATTTTTAGTCACTCTAATAATAAAACCCTTTTCGAACTTAAAATTAATCTTTTTAGTTAAAAAAGGGGTGTGGCATATATAAAATAATTTATTCCGTTATTGTAGAATAAATGGTGGGATAAATAATTTCGGGGCTAATTAATACTCCCCTGTCCAACAATACTTGTTCACTATTGACTTGACACACACATTAATAAATAATAGATAGCAGTGGTACATTTATTATATTACTCTTTGAATATAATTAATTCAATGTCTTAAAAAATATATTGAGTAATGACTATAATTAATAATTAAGGGGAGAATGGGTAAAAATGGGTACATTGTTCCTTGATTTTTGACAAATATTTTTGGATATGTATTTTTAGTAACATGGACAAGTATTATTGATGGAGAGAGTACCTTCAACCAAATGCAAGATAAAATAATCATGCATTTTATCTCGGGACTATCATACATTATACCTCACACCAAATGACTCCTAAGTCTCTTACTTTTCTTTTTGGTTCGAGAAAGAGTGTCTCTTTCTATATTTAGTAATGATAAGTTTTAGACCAAAAAATTCAAAGAATTATTTATCTCTTTAATTTAATATCACAAAACTTGATAGTCTCTCTTTATTTCTTGAACTCAATTTCCAGTCAAACTAATAGCATTTTTAATCAAACTTCTAAAATCAACTTATTTTAAAAAATATTTTCGTAAAATAAATAAAGAAATAATTTGTGTTTGATTGATAAATTTTAAAAACACTTATTAGCATAGTGTTTAATCGAACTTTTAAAAGTGTTTTAAATTTTATTTTTCGAAAAATCTTTTTACGTAAAAGCTATTTTTTTTAATTTCTAAAAACAGCTTCTGCTATTCCTTAAAAGAACTTATTTTATCTCAAAAATTTAATCAAACACCACACATTCTAAAAATAAATATTTAAAAAAAATTGAAAAAAACTATAAATCACTTAAGTTGGGTCGGATTAATATTTGCTCTATAACTACTACAATTTTCCTGAAAAACAAAATACAGTTATACATTTTTAATTGTGCCTAACTTGTTTTACAATAAATAAATCCCTAATGTCTTATATATTACTCCCTCCGTTTAAAAAAGAATGACCTACTTTCTTTTTCAGTCCGTTTAAAAAAAAAGGACCCATTTCTTTTTTTGGCAATACTTTAATTTCAACTTTCTACACGGCATGTTTAAGGCCACAAGATTAAAGGGCATTTTGGTACATTTGACACAACTTTAATTTAAGGCCACAAATTCAAAAGTCTTCTTTATTTTCTTAAATTTTGTGTCAAGTCAAAGTAGGTCATTCTTTTTGAAATGGAGGAAGTACTTCCTATGTTCAACAATCCTTGTCGTTATATTAAAAATAAGTATTCAATAATATTTGTCTACTTTAAGAAATTAATAAATAATTTATTCTTTTCTATCTATTTTATCCTACCTATTAAATACTATTTATTACATTTTTTAAGATATTAAATTTATTATATTTAAAAGGTACACCCTCTATTCATTTTATATGCTTCTTTTGGATTGTGTTTTTATTACCAAATAAGTGTATGGTTAATCCTTCAAGAGAAATTTGATAATTTTTTTTTCCTTTTTCAAATTACCAAAATCATCAATTAATCTTTTTTTCCCAATATGTTTAGTTAATTCATACCAACTTGATTTTTTGACCGTAATTAATATTCCATTTTTTCTTTAATATGCCCTCCAAGTAGTGCTACAACAATTATGGGACATGGAGAAAATTAAGCCTTCTTTTACTACTTTCTTCGTTCATCTTTACTTGTATAACTATTTAATTTTGAAATGTCCAACAATATTTGTTCAATTCATAAAATCAATGAAAAAATTATCTATGTCTAGCCAGCTTACCCTTAGCATTAAATATGACTCATCGTTTGTCACGACCCGAGATTACCCCCTGGTCGTAACATGATGATTAGAACCACAAGTGATCCCAAGCTAACCCATGGTACTGCCATGATACTTGAGCAACTGGTTACACACATATATAAGCGCTAAATTGACTGAGTGGAAGCATAATCTTGGAACAAACTGATTCGATACATTTACTATTAGAAAACTTAATTACAACATCTGTATTCTGAAAAGAAAGAGAAACAAATTACTACAAATCTAACTGACTATCTATGAAACCTTTACTAATACTGACTATAGGTAGTCGGGACATGACCCCCAACTATCCCTAATCAATACATACAAATAAAAAAATGTAATACTGGAACTACAACTGACTTGAGTCCTCAAAATAAGAGAACTCATCACCTGTTGGCTGAATGTTGTGATCTGCTTGACTATGATCTTGAGAGTAAACACCTGAATCTACATCACATGAAAAATGTAGGCAGAAGAGGTATGCAATCAGTACTTTGGAATATACTGAGTATGTGAGTTATGCACTAGTCATGAAAATACTTAAAACATTCTATAAAACTAAGGACATAAATCATTTGTTGAAATATTCATTAAAAATATGGTTGTACGTAAAAGTTGTGATAGTCTGAAAATTAATAGTTTAAAAGAAGGTAAAGCTAAACTGAGGGTCATGTATGAATACGAGGTCTAAAACTGTACTGAATCAACTGATTACAAGGTCATACATAATCAGAAACTGAAGCATAAACTAAGGACTGCGGGGGCTAACAATAACCGATATACCCCAATTTGAGCAAATCAGGGTCCAACCTGTAACCCTAGTTGGAAGGGTGTTAGTACTTTGCCAAGGGCATCAACACTGGCTGGTGTGGATCCACTAAATGATGTCCCAAAGGACTAGGGTGTCAGTCTTCTACTGGCGGGTGACCCCTCATAACCTAAGGTAACGTCGCAGTTCTGGAACTTAGGAACTTTTACTAAAGGTCTCAATCCTCAATTGGTGGGTGAACCTTCATTTCTGTGTTCACTCGGTGCTAAGTACCACTTCCAACTGAACGATAGTGAACTCTCTCTCTCTCTCTCTCTCTCTCTCTATATATATATATATATATATATATTAAAAGTCTTTAAAATAGCAACATATGCATAATCTGAAGCACTCAAAACATAACAATTAATACATGCATGAAATTCTAGGTATCGGGTGTTCATAACTCACCAGCTCTATTCATGATAATATTAACTGACATTAAGAGAAAATTCACAATTTAAGCCCAAAAATCAACAATTTGTCATAATAAGGGAATTCATGATTTTGAACATGGGAGGATACTATTCTTATGAAAAAATATGTATTCATGATTTAATTTCAAAATAAACTGAACAAATTAAAAAAAAAAACTCATATTTGACCTGAAACCCAAAACTTGAGGATTGAGAAGTCTTTAAAAAATGGGTACATCATTAATCGCTTGATCATATGCTTTAAATTGGAAGTAATATCATGTAAATCATGCATGGACATGAGAATAACATGAATGATAATATGGGCCTATGAAATCATGAAAAGTCACTAAAATATGTTTATGAGTGAACATTTTATCATGGGAAATTGAATTTAAGCTTAGAGTAACAATTAGGTAAAACCCTAGTTTATGGAGATCATAAAATTCATGAACAAAATCATAATTTGGGCATGAGAATGAAAGGAGATCTTCATGAATACCCACATACCTTATTACTTTCGACTCTTGAATTAAAGTTTTGAGGATTTGAACTTGGAGATGAAGAACCCTAATTTCTTACTTTGGAGGAATGAAAAATCGCACGTTTCTTGAGTAATTTGTGTGTACTGTTGAGAATGAGGGATTTAGAATTTTTTAAACTTTATATTCAGCCTTAGAATAGCTTAAACGACGTAGTTTTGGGGATAAAAGAGTAGAAAAAGACCAAAAAGAAAACCTTAGAAACTGTCTGAAAGTCTCCTGGAAGCAGTTCCAGCTACTTAGGTCACGACTTGTAGGGTCTGTCCATGAGTTGTGACTTGAGTCGTGGTAAGAAGTCTTATTTTAGCCTCTATTTCTAAAATTACAACTCCCTCTGATAACCCGTTATGTCTGATAACAAGTTGCTATCAGGATCGTTATCACTAGGCAACTTTGACAATGCTTCAGTAATTTGGCCATAATTTTTCATCCCGTATCAATTTAAGGCAAAAATGGTATAGTTGGAAAGATAATTCAATTATCTATGTGATGGCGGCTTTTGAGCTCGAAAATTCTTATTAATCAAAAAGTTATACTCGTTTGAATCTGACTATAGTGATATTCTTTACAATAATTTAATCGCTAAGGGATGTTTTGACTTGTCTATAAGCTAGAGCTATTTGGGGCCTAATATATGTATAAATCACTTGTCAAACTACCAAGCATGAGATTTGATTTTGTATTAACTTGAAACATGATTCTAATATTAGATTGAATTTTTGGGGTGCTACAATATCTCCCCCTTGGGATCATTGGTCCTCAAATAAAGACTGACTTGGCTGAAAGAATAGGAAAAGAGTTGTAATCCCTGAAGTAGAATTCTAAGAGATGAATATTAAATATGATGAATGAATTTTTAAATAAAACTTTGACTAGTTCCCCCTTGGGACCATTTGTCCTCGAATGAAAACTGACTTGGCTGAAAGAATAGAAAAAGAGTTGTAATCCCTGACATAGAATTCTAAGAGATGAATATGAAATATGATGAATGAATTTTTAAATAAAACTTTAAATAGTTTGATAATTTTAAAACTCACTAATACTGCCTAGCTGAATTTTGTAGTTGGATAACTAACATGATATCAATTTCTAAATTTTAGAAACTGGTATGGTTGGGACTAATTTAAACTTGTAGCAAGGACTCAACTGAGTTTACACATAGAATGAATTAAAATAAAAAACCTCATAGAATAGTCATAGTCATGGAACTTTGGATAATAAGACTAGATGAAAAGATGAAAAACTATAGGAGTTTATCCGTCTGATTGCTAAACTGAATAGTTGGCTATACGGACTAATTCATACTAAAAGTTTATAATTCAACTGAAATATTCCTAGCACAAACGGATATTTAGAAGTGTAAAGTGATATTTAATGGCATCTAAGAGCCACTGGTGAAAGGAATATTTGTTACCTTCAACACTCCTTGTCCGAAGTTCTAATAACATTAAGGAGCAAAGAATTTTGGGTATGATCTAAGTGAGATATCTGAAAAAGGAATCACAACATGGCTACAACTCTATAACATGGAATATAGACATACATAAAATAAGTTAGGATAGACTTATTATGCCTTAAAAAATACAACTGCTAACTTTCAAGCTTAGCCACACTTCTCAAAATACTCTCCCAATTATACTATTCCCCTTAAATAATACAACTTTATTTGACACCACTTATAATTTTCACATAGGTATTGATAACTTCTTCCACCAAAGTCTGAGTTAAACTAAATTCTCTCACCATGTTCAAGCCTAACTCAAAGTCACAAGGTGCTACACATAACACCATAATACTAGTCTAAACCATGGATTCAATATCCTATGTAGTTTCAGAACTCTCATCTCAAGAATAATACTCCTTACCACTTCAACAACTAACTTCAACCTTTTACTAGGAATTCACTAGCACACAATGCATTTATCTACTTATATTACCACATGACATTCAAGTCTATCGTTATAACTACATATGCACTTCTAGGCAACCAACCCACCTTAGAATTTTCCCATCTTCTCTAATACCTCTATCAATACCAACTTTCATGCACTATCCCCAATAAAACATACCTAAAATTCTCAACAAACGATGACATATATCAAAATCTTTGCCTCAATCTTCCTTCACACTTATATCCTTAGATAAAACAAGCATACAACAATCATTCCATAATAAGAAATATTTACTCTCTCCTATCTAAATCATTGCTCATTCATTTTCATCACCACTATTTTTAAATAAGGAGAGGTCACTGAAAGGTAAGAACATAAGGACCTGAAGCATGAATGAATAATATACATAACCGTTACACTTAACTAAGGCCTGAGGAATAGAGGATCAAAGGCATAAATTCATTAAAAAGATCTAAACTGAGGACATACATGCCATTATGTGAACTTTCGCTGGTCATTAAGGGTGTACCATGAATTTTGGAAACTGAGCATCTTGTAAAACATAAGTAAATGAATCATGAGCTACATGACTTGAGTTTGGAGTTCATAAATTCATGGAATAGGAGTCGTACTTCTGAGTGAACTGGCACTCCTTTGACACGACCCGCCCTGGGGCCTTGTCGTAATGGGCGACCTAAGTCCGACCAAGATCAGAGACCACTTCCGTTATCCAACCTAACCTCCAACTGCCTGCCCTGAGTTGCTTGAATTTTGAGTATGTAACAACGTAGTGTAACTGCTCACATAAAGACTCTGGGAATAGATTACAACTGTGACCGACTCAATCGAGTCCAACCATTCCATAACCATAATCCAACCATACCAAACCACTCCAAAAAAGGCTATAAACCAGGCCATAACCAAATACGTTCCAAAACATAATATAATTAATCCTAAAATAAAATAGGATGGAACAACCAACAATATCGTCTAATGATGTCAGCCTCCCAGCCTATTCTAATGCCAAAGCTGACACATATATTGATCCCACCCATTATAACCTATAGAAATACCACAAAGTCTCTAACCAAAAGAGTAATGAAATTTGGTTAGGACATTCCCCTAACCATAGCCAAAATTAATAACAAAAATAAAACCAAAAAGTCTAGAAATATCCATAAAATAAAATGATGCCTTCCGAAAGAATGGAAGCTCACCACTTCAGTCCAAATACTGGTCCCGATTCAATCACTATGTAGGAGGAGTAGAACGGCCGGTTCCTGCATAGCGTGCGTATATAAGCGCCAGTAGACGGGGTTAGCGAGTGACCGCTAGCATGATCTCAGGGTATGGATAAAATAATGTCATTCATAAAACCAAGTTAAACCATCGATATGCACACAAACAAATATATATATATAACCATACCGATAAAAGGGGATCGGGTTTAGCATGTCTTTAAAACCTTTACCAAGGTTGTGTAGCTTCGCCATCCCAACTCACCCATGGGCTGTATGGGTTCAGCTCCCCCTCCTGAAAGGGCCGGCCCCAGTGCGTGTAGCTGCACGACCAGATAAGTATCCCATGGGATAAATAGTACATCCCTAAAATAAAGTGTGACATCATGCAAACAGTCACCAAGATCAACCTCATATCGGTAAATATGAGTTTCCAATTCCCCCTACCCCCGGGACCTCCACCTTCTATGACTTAGCTACATCTCCCGCCATTATTGCCCAATTAAAACCAATTTCCAAATGACCTAACCATTATCCATTTATTAACCAAGGCCATTGATATTGGTATCATCATACCAACCCTTACTTGAAAGTATCATCCATAGCCAACCATTTATAGGTTTAAGGGGACTTTCAAGTGCCCTTCCATTTACCATATTAAACTGCTTGCGAGACTTCATGTTCCCTACAAGCATAATTAATTAGCCTTTAGCCTTTCCAAACCATTTAAACCATGCATAATTCTTACACCAAGTTTAAAACATGCAAGAGTTCCATTAAAAGAAGTCAATGCAATGAACATATCTTTATAAGCATTTTGTCAAACACATTGGTGGTATAATATAACCAAAACCAATTCCAATTACCAATAAATCATTCCCATTCAATCCAATTATCCAAAACCACCATAAATGCATATAAAAGCATAATTAAAACCATGGAAAACCATAACCAACCATATAGCATCAAAACCCCCGAATCATATTTGTAAGCTAAAATCATGTAATAGTAAAACCATGAAAGACATTCATATAAACCATGTTTTTAAGTAAAACTAACAATGAGGGAAGAGATCATGCCTCAAATCATGATGATGACAGAAAGAAATCACCAAGACAAACCCCAAATTGATCCCTTAGTTGAAACCCTAGCTCCCCTTGCCCAAAATCTCTTAAGAGAATTATGAAGTGTTTAGGAAGAGTTTTTAAGTTTTAATGAATAGAATAATAGGTTAAATAACCTTCCAAGTAGGTTAGAAGTTGTGGGTACCTATTAGGATAAGTGGAGAAATATCCAGAATACCCTCACTTAAGTTGCACCAAAATCTCACCACAGGGATATGACTGACCTACACGGGTCGTACCCTCCGATATGATCGATATCCACTAGTAATAACCTTAACCTCGACCCTTTGACTAAACACTGTCCAGTACATAACTCATCCAACCAATTTGTAACCACAACATACGATCCGTATCCATGACCCATTTCTTTGGCTGAATAAAATACTTGGAGGATTGGACACTGCACCACACGAGTCCCTAGTACAATTCATACCCCAGCTTACAGATCACGGTGAGCCGTTCGTATTTAGGTCCAACCTAAGTAACCAAGTCTAAGATTAAGTTAAGGAACCAAAAGATCCATAACTATCAATACGACTCGTACCCTTAAGTCGTATCTAGTCTAGTAACCAAAATCCACCCCACCAACCAACATTGGTTAGTATACAACCGGACCATACCATCCGTACCCCAATATATGGTTCATACCCATGAGTCGTATTGGGTCTAGAGTTTAGAATTCTAGGAAATTTTCTAAGGTCGAAAAACTAGGATATTTTAGTCTCCCTCACTAGGAACATTTGTCCCCGAATGATGAACAAGGTAGGGGTAACCACATGCAAGAGTCATTTGAATTAGGTTATCAAATATATTCCCAATATTTAACAAGGTTTGAAAACAAAGAGGCAAAGATATAAATCTTTCCTTTAACGAATTCTGAAAATAAAGATGTGCTGAAGACACATACCTTCCGCACGAATCCCAGGAGCAAAAATCAAATGTGGATATTTGGACTTTATGTCCTTTTGCGCTTCCTGAGTTGCTTCTTCCACCTTATGATTCCGCCAAAGAACCTTAACCAAAGCAACAACCTTGGTTCACAACTGATGAACCTGCCTATCCAAGATCTCAACCGGGACTTCTTCATAAGACAAAAATTTGTGAGACCCAATCCTTCCAAAGGAACAATCGAAGAAAGATCACCAATGCACTTCCTTAACATGGAAACATGAAAGACTAGATAAACCAAACTCAAGCTAGAAGGCAACTCCAGCTCATAAGCAACATTACCAACTTTCTGCAAAATCTCATAAGGACCCACATATCGGGGACTGAGCTTCCTTTTCTTGCCAAACCATATTACACTATTTATCCCAACCTCAAACTCCAAGTCTCTGTGCATAACATCTGCATAAGACTTTTGACGACTTTAGACAACCTTAAGCCTATCCCGAATCACCTTCACCTTCTTTATAGATTGGAAAACCAAGTCGGGACCAAATATTTCAGCCTCACCAAGCTCAAACCATCCAATAGGAGATCTATACCTCCTACCACACAATGTCTTAAAAGGGGCCATACCAATACTAGAATGATAGCTATTATTGTAAGCAAATTCCACCAAAGGTAGATGCTGAACCCAATTGCGACGATGCTCAATCACACAGAACCAAAGCTTATCCTCCATGTCTGGATAGTTCTATCCGTTTGTCTATCTGTCTGTAGATGAAAAACAATACTCAAACTCACCTTAGTCCCTAACCCTCTCTGAAAAAGATTGCCAGAAATGAGACGTAAACTATGTGCCACAATCAGAAATACTTGAAATAGGCATCCCATGCAGCTTCACAATCTCCTGAAGGTACAGCTTCACATAATCCTCCATCGAGAAGGTAGTTTGCACTAGCAAAAAGTGTGCAGACTTAGTTATCCTATTCACGATGACGCACATCAAATCATATTGACTCTGAGACCAAGGAAGACAGGTAACAAAGTCCATATTGATCACTTCCTACTTCTATTTGGGTAAATCAATTTCTTGATACAACTCTCCTGCCTTCATGTGCTCAACCTTAACCTGTTGACACACCATGCATTTGGCCTCAAAATCAGCCACATCCTTCTTTATGCCATTCCACCAATAGATCTCCTTGAGATCATGACATATATTTGTCGATCCTGGATGAACAACATAGTGTGACTCATGCACCTCAGCCAAAACCCTTTGTCGCAATCCATCGATATCAGGAACACACAACCTCCCTTGGTACCTAAAGTACTATCAACATTGATCTCAAACACCACTACCCTTTTCCACCAATGTCACTCTTTATTTTTATCAAGATAGGATCTAGCACTTGTTTCTCCTTAATCTCCGCACCAAGAGACGATCAAACAACTTCTTGCACCACCACACTACCATCCTTGGAGTCCAAGAGGTGAACTCTAAATTAGCCAAGCGGTGAATATCCTTACCAATTTTGACTTTCCTTCCTCCATATGAGCAAAAACCCCCATGGATAACCCGCTAAGAGCATCAGCAACCACATTATCCTTACCTGGGTGATAGTGATGACTCATATCTTAAACCTTAAGAAGCTCAAGCCATCTCCTCTACTTGAGATTAAGTTCTTTCTGAGTGATCACATACTATAGACTCTTATGATTAGAAAAGATATTAATGTGAACATCATACAAATAATGCCGCCATATTTTTAAAGCAAACACAACTACCAACAACTCCAAATCATGAGTAGGATAATTCCTCTCATGTACCTTTAACTAATTGGAAGCATAGGAAATCACCTTTCCATGCTGCATCAACACATAATGAAGACCTACCTGAGATGCATCACAGTAAACCACGAACCCATCATTTCATTTTAGCAAAGTCAAAATTAGAGATGAAGTTAACTTATCCTTCAACTTCTCGAAACTCCTTCACAAGCATCTGACCAAGAAAACTTAACCTTATTCTGAGTTAACTTAGTGAAAGGAGTAGATTTCGATGAAAAACTTTTCATAAAATGCCTGTAATACTCTACTAAACCCAAGAAGCTTAGAATGTCGGATAGAGTCATAGGTCTAGGCCACTTCTTCACCACTAAAACCTTCTGCAGATCCACCATGATCCCTTCACTAGAAATTATATGACCCAAAAAAGTTACAGCGTTCAACCAAAACTCACACTTGGAGAACTTGGCATACAACTGTTGTTCCTTTAAGGCCTGCTACACCATATAGAGGTGATTAGCATGATCCACCTCACTCTTTGAATAAATCAGAATGTCATCAATAAACACAATAACAAAGAGATCCAAATACTGATGGAAACTCTGTTCATCAGATCCATAGATGCCACCGAAGTATTAGTCAACCCAAGTGACATCACCAAAAACTCAAAGTGATCATACTGGTTACGAAAAGTCATCTTATGGATATCCACCTCCCTAATATTTAGCTGATGGTACCCAGACCGAAGATCTATCTTAGAAAAGAACTTGGCACCTTGTAACTGGTCAAACAGATTATCTATCCTTGGAAGAGGATACTTGTTCTTGACCATCACCTTGTTCAGCTGCCTATAGTCAATGCATATTCGAAAGAAACCATCCTTCTTGCGCACAAACAACACCGGTGCAATACACTAGGATGAATAAACCCCTTATCCAGAAGATTCTTAAGTTGCTCCTTGAGTTCCCTCAACTCAGCTGGAGCTATTCTATACAGAGGAATAGAAATTTGATGAGTGTCCAAAATTAGATCAATATCAAACTCTATTTCCCTATTCGGACGAACACCAAGAAGATTATCCAGAAAGACCTTTAGAAACTTATTAACTACAGGAACTAACTAAAAAGAAAGACATTTTAATTTAGAATCTTTAACCTAGACAATGTGATAAAAGAAAACTTTAGAGATCAACCTCCGAGCTCTAAGATAAGAGATCAACCTCCCCCTAGGAGCTATAGAAACCATTCTATAACCGGCTCACCAAGGAACCAAAGATAACCCTACAGGTCCGATAATCCAAAGATGCCTAACAAAAGTGTAACTAGTCCATACCCAGAATAACATCGAAATCCACCATATTCAACTCAAACAGATCCATACCAAGGGCTACTTTCCACCAACAAACACCATATACCCCCTATAGACTCTCTTAGCAACAACTGAGTCACCTACTAAGGTAGAAATAGAAAAATGATCTGAAATAAATTTTGAATCGAAACAAAGATACAGACACATAAGAAGTCACAAAGGAGAGTATACCCCGAATCAAGCAAACAATATACGTCATGAGAGAAAAGTTATAACGTACCAATAATGACATTAGGTGATGCCTCAGATTCCTGTCAAAACTCTAAAGCATATAACTTATTTCGACCAACACTAGAACCAGAAGTAGTAACAGAAGCAGATGCCACACCACTACGTGTAGGAGTAGAAGATGAAGCCACAGAAATCTTATTCACCCCCGTAACAACATTATTAACCGGATAATTCCTACACGAAATCACTAAGAACTCACAAAAATTCATCAGTTAAGGTATGTTAGATGTTCATTCATGGGTCCTTTTCACCCATGGAGTCCAAGAATTTGCTTTAAAGTTTAAAATCATGACCTTTACATGTTTTCATGAATTTTATCCATGAACTTCTATAAATTTTTATTTATATATCATGTTTACATGTGTTTTTGTTGGAATTAGACTTTGATGCATTTGAAGGATGATATTTGCATGTT
The DNA here is from genome assembly GCF_002878395.1 of Capsicum annuum. Classification (NCBI taxonomy): domain Eukaryota; kingdom Viridiplantae; phylum Streptophyta; class Magnoliopsida; order Solanales; family Solanaceae; genus Capsicum; species Capsicum annuum. The sequence continues at coordinate 35,702,624 of NC_061111.1, read as the reverse complement.
AAATCCTTAACCCATGATTTTTGTGTTAAAGTTATGTTATTATGCCATGATTTAACTATTCCCATACTTTAACTGTATGACTCCCATGTGTTTGATGAAATGCCTAAGAGATGAATTTTGAACAATGACTACTTATCATGCTTTTGAAGCTTTAGTATGTTTCTACTAGTAATATTATAGAGTCCTAGGGGTTATGAATACCCCAAAACTTAGATGTTCACTTAGTCTCAGTATTTTTAGAATGGTTTTGGATATATTAGAGTATTATCAGTTCATTCAGTTATCATATAAATAAGCTCAATTCAGTCTAATAATCAGAGTCAATCCAGTTGGGAGTAGGATTTAGCATCGAGCGAATTCAGGGATGGGGGCCACCTTCCAGTTGAGGGTGTGACCTTTAGTAGCAGTCCCTGTATTCCAAAACTACGTAGCCAGCGTAGGTTGAGATGTTAACCTGTCAGTTGAGGGTTGGCATATATCTTACTAGAGTACCTGCCAGTAGAGGGTGACTCTTTAATCCTTTGGGACTTCATTTTAGTGGATCAACACAACCATTATTGTACCTATGGCACGGTATTGACACTCTTCCAACTGGGTCACAGGTTGGACCCGAATTAGCTCATATTGGGGCATGTCTGTGAGATGATCTCCCATAGTTTTAGTCCAGTACCAGTTTAGAAGTCAGTTCAGGTTTTTTTGATCATAGCATACAATTTATCAGTTAAATCAAGAACTAGTTTAGATTAATTTATAAGAAATGCGACACTCCCATTATCTTCATCTCCATCATGATGTCAAGTTTTAAAACTTAATCAAGGACCATATCATATTAATCAAATAATTTGATATAACTATGAAAAAATAATATTAGATGCAATATATTTATATCAAATAATATTTATTAAATGTGTTCGAATCATCATATGTGAGATTGGGTCTAGGGCATATCATTATATCCCTTACAACCCAAACTTTGAAGAACAACAAACTCAAGTTTCGTAAGATTAGACATATTAAAGGAAAGATAAAATAGTACCTAAACCTTCAAATTTTAAGATGGTAGAGTCTCGTGTTGATAATGCGTTATGAAATAATATATAAAAAATAAGAATAATAAGGAAGAGAAGAGAGAGTAATTCCTATTTATGTTAAAGGATGAGTTACAATGAAGAGGAGCCCAATAAGAGAGAATTTATTTGGTCCTTTTCTACCAAGGAATAGACGTTCACTCCAAATCAAGTTAGGTTAGACATTCACTCCAAATTAAATTAGGTTTATAACAATATATGCATATTTACAATAGTTGTTGGTTACAATTTTTTTTCTATTATTCTTATTGTTATTATTTATTGAAATACTGATAGGTATACAATTGCTATTTATTTGAATATATTATTATTTTTAATTAGAATAATAGAATAAGCTTTGATTTGAATAATGGTATGGATACAGTAGGTTTAGTTTGAAATTCTTGAAGTTATACTTAAAATTTTGATTTGGATATTTGTAAGAGAGGATCAATTGAAAGATAATATATATATATAATTTAGTAATATATATATATATATATATATATATATATATATAATTTAGTAATATATTCAACCTTGGATATTCTTTCTGACCGGAAAGTATACTGTTAACTTTGATTGTAATATTTGCAGATATATTATTATTTTCAGTTGAAATATTACAGCTTGTTTGGATGGTTATTGTTACCTATTGTATTATTAGTTTAAATATAATCTTTCTTTTGATTGTTACTTATAATTTATTTTATTGTATCATAAAGGTCATCTTTAGAATAACAACTAACAATCTCATTTTGTGTAATGACATTGTTACCTTTTATTTTTCTCTCATTTTCTTTATTACTCCATTTAATAGTTCAATTTTATCATTTACCCTACCTTGTTATAGTGGTTGTACTTCATATTCTATTTTTCTTGTCGGCTTATTCTTTAAATTATTCATATAAGATAATATGTAACGATGAAAAATGATACAGTCTATTCAAACGTTATATTCGATAACACAATATAGTACGATATAATATAACACAATATAATGTAATATGATACATTATGAAATAATATGTAACAACCATCCAAACAAAGTGCGATGCATGCAATGTAAATAATCTATCTTGGTGCAAGTATTAATAATTGATTGCTTGAACTTGTGACTATACACCACACAACACAAAGATAATTTTATTGTTGGAAGTCTTAGAGGAAGTGGGAGCTGGGAAACTTGTTTTTTTCTTTTTTGTTTGCAACATGAATATTACAACCCGGCAAAATTTTACTAGTATTGTATCAAAGTTTCACTCATATAGAAAAATCGATTTGACTGAGAAAAAGAGTTAAATATTAAATACTTCTATTTTTTCCTATTAAGGTATGAATGAATGCTGAGATCCATCTAAAGGTAATTTTTTTTTTCCTATTTTTGGCTAAGTTTTTGTTATTTATAACTTTTCGGGTAGAAGAATCTGTATAAATGCAACAACAACTTCAACACAAGTTCATGTATAAACAAGAACACTTGTGAAGTTCCTTAACACCTTCAACACAAGATTATAAATAATCTATCCAAGAAGTATGTTAAATTTCAAAAAAAGATGAAACAGAATTTTAAGACCAAGTCCCCCGACTTCACGGAGTGTCCTTAAGGAATAATTCCCCTCACTGTACCTGAGGTTATGGAATTTTCCTTCCAGGATAAAATGGCCTTCAATCCGAACAATAGCGGTACCTCAAATTGTTGGATTCAACGAACTCAGTCAACGATTTGATTGATCACACAGAATATTTTTGAAGACAAGAAGAGAGTTTGTATTTCAAAAAATTTTCGTACCAAAACCTGTGGATGAAAGTAGGTTTTGATAGCCATTAGGTGCCTCTTCTGAAAGGTGGCAATGGTTCACTTAAAAGGTGTCACCTTTCTGAAAAATCATGTCTGTTCGTCCAAAGAATGTGTCTTTTTCGAACAGACATATCATTTCATGAATCAGTGTATCATTTCATTGAAGGGTTGCATCATTTCGGAAGCAGTGTTTCCGCCACTGCATGCATGCATATAAATGGAGGATAAAAAACACAGAAAAAATTTATGGTGTTTTTTCCTCTGTTATTTTTGGATTAAATTTCCATCAAATAAAATTTGTCCAAAAAGATAGATCTCATTGGTCGATCATTTGTCAAATTCAAATTTGAATTCGAATTCGAAGTCGAAGCCGAAGTCGAGCCGAGCGAGCGACGGCGACGACGGCGCGAGGAACCACCTTGTTCTTGCCTCACTATCTATGTGGAGTAAGTGCTTCTTATTATAAACACTTCAAAGTTTTCTTCTCCTACCAATGTGGGAGAATTAGTGAACTTTCCCTTAAAAGAGTACACTTTTCATTTTGGTGTCTCTCTTTCTCTCCACTATTTTTCCTCCATTTTCTATTCACACTTTTCATACATGAATGGGGAATAGAAACTTTTTTGTAAAATTTTATGGACAAGTATGTGATCATCAAGAAAAGGCTGATTGTATCTGGATAAGTGAGTTTCCCTTTGAACTTTTCGTAGTGAACATGTATCGGATGCACTCAGTCAATTGATAGATTTGATATCTTTGAACCGTCGAGCTTTAATGTACACCTAGACAACACATGTCACACAACCAACCTTTTACTGTTTATGGTTCTCACGGTTTTGTTCTTTTCAGCCATGAACACATCCCGGTTTTATGAGAGCTTAGAGAATAGGCCTTTACTAAGATTCTCCTTGAAATGGCTTCCACTTCTCCCTCACATAGGTGATTTTTAAACGTTCAATCCTATAGATTAAACTATTTGGTTAAATCTGCCAAATTTAGATAATCATTAAAAGACTTCACACCATAAGTCTTATCCTTGTTTACTAAGCATTCTCTACATCATAAGAATGGGTTGGATATTTGACAGTGTTGAACCTATCAGACACAAATCTGTTTGATCTCCTTGAATCTAGCTCTTGGAATTTCCAGTCTGCTAGGTAGAGTTACCGCCATGCTAACTTGTCCTGGCCTTAAACCCATTTCCTTAGGTGTTCTCTCAACTCCTTTTCTAGATAGGCCTTTTGTAAGTGGATCCGACACATTATCCTTTGACTTCAAATAGTAAATAGTGATAATTTCACTAGAGAGAAGTTCTCAAATAGTATTATGTCTTTGTCTTATATGACGAGATTTATCGTTGTACATCATGCTCCCCTACCTATTGCCGCTTGGCTATCACAGTGTATACATACTGGTGCCACTGGTTTGGGCCAATAAGGAATATCTTCCAAGAAATTTTGGAGCCATTTCGCTTCTTCACCTGCTTTATCCAATGCGATAAATTCAGATTCCATTATAGAGCGTGCAATACAAGTCTGTTTGGATGATTTCCAAGAGACCGCTCCTCCACCGATAGTAAATATATATCCACTCATGGATTTTACTTCGTTCAATCCAGTGATCCGATTTGCATCACTATATCCTTCAAGTACCACATGATATTTATTATAATACAAAACATAGTCTTGAGTGTATTTAAGATACCCCAAAACTCTTTTCATTGCCATCCAATGTGTTTTATTAGGATTACTCATGTACCAACTCAACTTACTTATAGGGCATGCTATGTCTGATTGTGTACAGTTCATTATATACATTAAACATCCCAATACTCTTGCGTACTCCAATTGTGAGTCACTTTCACCTTTATTCCTTTGAAGTGCAAAGCTTACGTCTAATGGAGTCTTGGCAATACCGAATTCCACATACTTGAATTTGTCATGTACCTTTTCGATAAAATGAGACTGTGACAATGCAAACCCTTATGGATTTCTATGGATTCTTATCCCTAAGATCACATTCGCAACTCTAAGGTCTTTCATATCGAACTTGCTCTAGAGCATTCATTTCGTTGCATTTATGTCTGAAATATCTCTACTGATGATCAACATATCATCCACATATAAGCACACAATGACTTGGTAATTTGGAGTGTCTTTAATATAAACACATTTATCAAATTCATTAATTTTGAATCCGTTTGCCAACATGGTTTGGTCAAACTTTGCATGCCATTGCTTAGGTGCTTGTTTTAGTCCATAAAGTGACGTAACAAGTTTATACACCTTATTTTCTTTTTTTGGAACCACAAAACCCTTAGGCTGTTTCATGTAAATTTCTTCTTCTAATTCTCCATTCAGGAATGCAGTTTTCACATCTATTTAATGGATTTCAAGACCATATACCGCTGCCAAGGCAATTAATATTCGAATCGACATTATCCTTGTTACCAGCGAGTTTGTATAAAAGTAATCAAGGCCTTCCTTTTGTTTGAAGCCTTTTACAACTAGTCTTGCCTTGTACTTATCAATAGTACCATCAACTTTCATTTTCCTTTTGAAGATCCATTTAGAACCTAAAGGTTTATTTCTTGGAGGAAGATCAACCAACTCCTACGTATGGTTGCTTAAGATTGAATCAATCTCACTGTCGACTGCCTCTTTCCAAAAGGTTAAGTCCAAAGACGCCATCACTTCCTTAAATTTTTTAGGCTCATTTTCTAAGAGAAATGTTACAAAATCCAATCCAAACAAAGTTAACGTTCTTTGACGTGTACTACATCTTGAATTCTCTACATTCTCACTTGGTTCATCTCGAGGTCGTTTAGACCCTCCACTAGACTATTCATGTCTAGTTTTATATGGGTAAATGTTTTTAAAAAATTCAGCATTATCTGACTCAATTACCGTATTTTCATTAATATTCGAATGTTCAGATTTATGAACCAAAAATCGATATGCTTTACTACTTTTAGCATATCCTATGAACACGCAGTCCACCATCTTAGGTCCTATCTTAACCCTTTTAGGCATAAGAACTTGGACCTTTGCTAGACACCCCCAGACTTTGAAATATTTCAAGTTGTCTTTTCATTTTTCATAAGGAATTGATTGTGTCTTACTATGGGGAACTCTATTGAGTATTCGGTTGGCTGTAAGGATAGCCTCCCTCACAAGTTTTGTGGTAAACCTGAACTTATAAGTAAGGCATTTATCATTTCCTTCAAAGTTTGGTTTTTTCTTTCTGCAATTTCATTAGATTGAGGTGAATATGGGACCGTAGTTTGAAGGACAATTCCATTCTCTACACATATTTCAGCGAAGGTAGATTCATATTCTCTGTCCCTATCACTTCTTATAGTTTTGATCTTTTTTTCTAATTGATTTTCAACTTCAGTTTTGTATTGCCTAAACACGTCTATTGCTTCATTCTTACTATTTAGCAAGTAGACATAACAATATCTAGTGCAATCATCAATAAAAGTTATGAAATACTTTTTTCCACCTCATGATGGTGTTGACTTCATATCACAAATGTCCAGTGTGTATTAAGTCTAAGGGATTCGAATTCCTTTCAACGGACTTATACCGATGCTTAGCATACTTTAATTCTACACACGTTTGACACTTTGATTTATTCCATTCAAAGTTTGATAAAACTTCTAAGTTAATCAGTTTATGCAATATTTTGTAAGTTACATGGCCTAAATGTCATGCCACAAATTGGAAGACTCAAGCAAGTAAGAAGAATTTGAACTTTTATTGATTTCAACATTCATTACATTCATTTTGAATAAGCCTTTATTGAGGTAGAATTTTTCTATATACACCTCACCTTTACTAAGTACAAGTTTTTCAAAAACAATTACACATTTGAATCCGTTTTTGTCTAGAAGTGAAACTGAAATCAAGTTCTTCTTTAACTCTGAAACATACAAGACATTTTTAAGTGTCAAAACTTTGCCAGAAGTTATCTTCAAGCACACTTTTTCTGTTCCTTCTACTTTAGCAGTAGCAGAGTTTGCCATGTAGATCTTTTCTTCTACTTGATCCAGAGTGAACGTCGAAAACAACTCCTTGTTAGCACAAACATAGCGTGTGGCACCAGAATCGATCCACCATTCGCGAGGATTTCCCACCAAGTTGCATTAAAGAAGCATAGCACACAGATCATTCGTTTCTTTTTTAGGCTCAGCCAAATTTGCTTGGTCCTTATTCTTCCCTTTCTTTGGGGCACGAAAATCCGTAAACTTGTGGCCAATCTTGCCACAATTAAAGCACTTTCCTTGAATTTCTTCTTGGGTTGATTGCTTTTTTTTCGGATTTCTTTCACTTTTTGAAGTTTTTTTGGTCATCTTCTACAATATTTGCTATATTCATTGCAAAATTGCCTCTTGACCTTCTTTTTACAGCCTTATTATCTTCTTTAATGCATAATCATTCAATTAGATCTTTGACTGACATCTCCTTGTGTTTGTGTTTCAAGTAGTTCTTGAAGTCTTTCCACATTGGTGGTAGCTTCTCAATTATTGCTGCTACTTGAAATGCTTCATTCACAATCAAACTTGCAATGAAGTTCATGTGAATACTAAGAACATATTTAAATTGTTCAACAAGGTATTTGTCAAAATCAGACCTTTCGCTAGGAGATCATGGATGATCACTTACAGTTCCTGCACTTGTGAAACAACAGATTTGTTGTCTATCATTTTGTACTCCAGGAATCTTGCAACAAAGAACTTTTTAGTTTCAGCTTCCTCCGTCTTGTACTTCTGTTCTAACGCTCCCCATAACTCTTATGCAGTCTTGGTTCTGCTATATACATTGTAAAGGTTATCTTGGAGGCCACTCAAGGTATAATTCCTGCAAAAGAAGTCTGAGTGTTTCCAAGCCTCCACAATCATGAAGCGTTCCTTTTCATAAGTTCCTTTGGGCACCTCCAAAGCTTCCTCAATTGTGAACCTTTGAAGACAGAGAGTTGTGAGGTAGAAGAATATTTTCTTCTTGCGGAGCATTAGTATGACTCATCTTGGCAATACTAGTTGCCGCCATAGTCATTCCAGCATCATGCATTTGACTATCAGTCATCATTTTTCTGTCACCAACGACAGTACCTTTAGTATATCGAAATACTTATTAAAGAGTTGTAGCAACTTTAAACACTTCTTGTTTCTAGTTAAACGATGAATTTTTTATGACTTCAAATCGTTAATCGAGTGATCTTTGTCTTCAAATAACTAGTTAAGTTCAAACGGAGTAGAAAGCTTAAAGCTTTAATCTCCAAAAACAAGCTATACAAATTACGAAAGTGGTTGTTCCTTAAGATTATTATTTATAACATTTCAGGTAGAAGAATCTGTATAAATCCAACAACAACTTCAACACAAGTTTAAAGGAGGACAAAATATCAAGACTAGCCATTTTAGGGCCATTTCTGAACTTAAGCCTATAGTTCAATTTTAGATCCAAAGGTGTTTTGTTGAGAAAGTGTCACGAACCAAAATTAAAGTCATGTGGCATTTATCGCGGCACAACCTTGATAAGTAATTCAATCCCCCAAAACTAAAAGATGTATGAGATAATAAGGAAATAAAGAAAATGAAACTCCTAGATAAAGTCAAGTCACACATACATAATAAATATGAAAGGCTAAAAGAAATTCTGAAACTCCCCAAGACTGGTGCCACAACTTTAAGAGAATCTAAGTACGATATCCAAAAACTAAAATACAAAATCCGTCTCTGACTCAAAAAGAGACAGTAAAAAATAGAATGGGATCTGAAATTTGCTTTGAACCCAGGGCAAACCAGTACCTCAAATTTGATCAACTCTATTCAAAATTCAACCGTCATACGTAGTAACCGAATTGGTATCTGCACCAAAAATATAAGAACAACAATGAATATGTTCTACTTGTACTCAGTAGATATCATAGATCGACTGAGCAAAATAGAAAATAAGATATACAAAAAAATACTATGAGCACGGAACCCTGCAAACGGTAGCTCACATCGTCTCCACTAACGGTTCTAATATATATTTATATATATATATATATATATATATAGTAAAAGGGACAAACATACAAAAAAGTACAGATAAAAACTAATGACACATCAAGTAACACATAAGAACAATACATGATGTGAAAATGCTATAAATGTTACAGTGAATAGTTGAAAGTCATTGCATGACTTTCTGTATACACCTTTCGAGCCTCACTGCTCCCAAAATAGGACCCATGGGATGGGGGAGTGAGTTTTGCAACCCGTATATTATCTCAAGTTTCCACCAATTTCAATCTCATGTCTTAATCTACCGACCGACACATCCCTCAATCCAGACAATTTAAAAATGTCTTATTTTCTTTCAAAACTCAGTATTTCTCAATGATGCCAATATATCATTAATATGTATGATCAAAAAGAGAATAATATGCTCAGAATCAAATCAGTATAACGATAACAAATCCCTTCAATACGTATGTAAGTGAGCTTAGAAATCAACTCAATATGTCAATGATTCATGATATCAGTTCTAAGTTTGTACCATTGGAATAAATATGTATTTTAGACATCATTAATATCATATTAACTAACAAGCTCAGGTATTTTATCATGATAACGACAAAAAATGCTCAATAAGACCTATTTATCTATTCAAGCCCACACTCGAGCATAACATTAAGAAATAAGACATTTAAATGGACAAATAAGACCAATAATGTTAAATAAAGCCCCCACATGAGTCAACACACAATATATAATATCATAAGTCAACAACAACAAAATATAAGCCCCAGCTCAGGTATCACGCAGTATATAAAATAGATTGAAAAATATATCCCATAGTTATTATTACCAACTCATAGCATACTTTACTTATTAATTAGTATAAATAATATAAATCCCACCATTTTAAAACATAATTACCTTCTCTCCCTTTTTTAATTAAAATTTTTTCTCTCCCTATTCTTATACATAAGTTGTCGGTCATATACATTACTACTTATGTATTTAAACTAACCGAATTAACTATAATTAAGAAAATCAAATATCTTCCTTAAATACATAACACAATTAATGCTATATTTATGAAATTGTGATTAATGGATCCCTTAAATTCAATAATAGATTTTCAATTTCAAAATTTTGAAACATCAAATCAATTTTGATGATTGGTTTATAGATTGAGAAATCTCGAGTTGATTTCGACAATTGCATTCGAATTATGTCCCCTGTAATGATAAATATTGCAAATCAATAATATGTAATAGAACTTCAACAAAAAATTTTAAAACTTGAAAACATAAATTAATGCTTAATATCCATGCATAATATTCTTTCATATACATAATGGTGCTATGTATGTATGCAGAAATAAACATGCATCAGCTTGTCTAATAAAGCCATATACATAACCGTGTTACGTATAAATCTATTAATACATGACATAAACATAACTCTATAATGTATGTGTTTTGAAAATACATCAGTCCAATATTGTCTGTTTCAACACATATACATAAAAGAGTTATGTGTATGGGTTAAAAATAAAATAATTGAGCAGTTTGTTTGTTATGTATATGATTTCTAAATAAAAAAAGTTCAGTGTGTAGGTCAAACATATACCTTAGCTAGTTCCTTTATTGTAGAATCAATAATTTCAGAGTCATTGAGAGATATTCACTCTTCTACAGGCGCTAAGACCAATTCCAATATGGACTTATTAGGGTTGTAATATTTCTGCAGAGAATCCAATTATATCAAACGGTAGTAAAGCACTCACAAAAGGGTAGTGGGATAAGTTGTGTAAGAATTCTTGACTATACCGAGCAAAGAAAATAACTTTATGATAGATAATTAATTAAATATTCTATCATGAACCTAGTTAAATTCTCCAACTTTATGGTAACCACAGTAGCAGACGTAGGATGTTATTTGAATGAAGCTATGTGTATTATCATAAATTAGTCATGGCAATAGATTGAGGGGGGATTTTTAGGTAGGGTGGCGACTGATTGAGGGGGTTAGGGGAGTTTCTGGTAGGGTTTAATGTTGTTTTTTTGTAGGTTTTTAATGAATTAGAAATAGGTATTTGAGAAGAACAATAAATTTAAAATTTGAAAAATTGAGGTCCCTTGATTGTAGGCACCTTTTAAGGAAGTAAAAGTTTGAGAAAGGGAAGGTAAAGTTATGTATATGAATTATAGAGTGAGAAATTACAAATATAGGATATTTGTAATTAGTTTGGGGATTTGGGATATTGTGTAATAAAAGAAAGTAAAGTTGTTATTTTTTGTAATTTTTCCTATTAATTAACTATCTAACCCAATATGAAGAAATTTAAGCCATAACCTACCTCTAAGCATTAAAATCTGATAACGTCCAAAATACTCCTCCTATTGAAGGATAAAGTGGTTGGTGTCAAAATATAGTAACCCAACTAGGTTGGGGTCGATCCCACAGAGAATAGGCAGGAAATCCGTCTCAAACTTGTTGAAATCACCATGCAGTGCGGAAAAGTAAAAAGGGGAATTTGGTGAAATAGAAAAAGGAAAAGAATTGGTTGTTCTGAGTTGTAAACAAACTTAGACGAACACTAGGCTTGTGTTCTCTCTGGATTCTCAACTTAGTAGACTTATCTTGAACTGTTGAACTATTCCAATGCCTTGCATGTAGAATCGATAAGTTATGTACCTTCAATAGTCTTTTAGACGAGCTGACAGATTTCACCCTTTACTTTTTGAGTCTCAGGATGTCGCCTTACTAACCCTTATCTTGATTCCAGCTAACTATTACCTTTTGGATCTCTAGTTATTAGATGATAGTTAATGGTCATTCACTATATTCCATTGTGAGCAATGGATCGATAATTAACTTCAAATTACTATTATGATCTCCTTTTCCTACTCACTAATCCTCTTTTGGAGTAAGTAGCAATAATCTAGGTGGGATATTAACGTTGGCCACCTCTAAGAAATCAATAAGAACAAATAAAATCTAATTTATGCAAGAATCTTTATCTAGAACGACTTGATACTTCCTCTAGTTTGTTAATCCGCCAGGGTTTCGACAACCCTAGCTAAGAAAATTAGCCGCTCATAGTTATGAGATCAATCATGAAATCCAAAGAAAAAAATTACAAAATCAATCTCGCACTAATGAAATAAGAAATCCAAAAGTTTTAAATTGAATTACAAACCATGATCAACAAGAGTATAAGACAACCCCCAAGGGCTACCCTTGAATATGTGAATGACTCAATGTGTATGAATTGATGAATTGTGTTCTTCAATAAACAAAGCATAAAGGGTATTTATAGATTATACGAAAACCTAGAAGTAAAATCCTAACTAAAGTAGGAAAACCAAATTACCCATACATAATAGGACTTAAAAACATTATAGGAGTGTAATTAGGATACATAAAAACCCTAGGAAATGATTTTGGAATGATCTGAGAAAATCACTATCGGTGGCCACCTACTCTCTATACCTGCGGTCTGGAATAGGGCACAGGTAGTACCTGCGATCCTAAAACTAGGTGCAGGTGCAGATCAAAGGTACAAATCCTGTAGCCTAGCTCTCGGGATTTTTACCTCTGGCACCTACTTTGCCCTCCTATAGTTTATAGGTCCAACATGCAGCCGTAGGTTGACTTGATAGGTGTCAGGAGTCATATTTTCAGCTCTTATTCGATTCTCAAACATGCTTTGATCACAAACAAGTTGGAAAGTATCCCGAATACCCAATATTGGTCAAATAAGTAGCCAAAAACATCACTTTTCATCTTTTTTCTTGAATTTAGTATCCGAAACCTAATTTTCTATAAAACACTCTCAAAACACATCAAATATAACAAAATAGGCTTACATACATGCATATTCTCATAGTTTTAAGCGTCTAAAATGCTATAAATTTATAGCACACCAAAATCCAAGCCTAAAGTCCTTCACCATAGAGCCTTTCCCTTTCAAATGGCCTTGGAATTAACTACACTATTTAAATATAGAATTTACGGGTTAACTGAAATATAATTCCCCATATACCCATATTTAAGTCGGGTCCAAAATGAATTTAAAAAATAATTTAAAAAATAAAAGGGATAAGACTAAAATTTTATTTTAGAAATACATTCTCCTGTAACAACCTGATTTTTTTGTGATCTTTGTAAAATATTTATTTATGTGTGATTTGATTATTTTAACCCTCTTTATGGTTGTTTTTGGTATTTCTGAGGCGTAGGGATGATTAGCACGGTTCAATGCATTTTGGTGTGATTTATGTAAAATCCCCAACTAACTTCGACTGAAGAGGAAATACTAAAACTGATGAAATAGCTGGGATAAATAAACCATGTCCTTGAAATATATGGACTCACCACTACTACGTGTGATAATTTGAAGAGTCTATGTGCGATCTGAGAACTGAGCGTCCAAACCTATGATATGATACATCATAGCACAAGAAATGAGTATGCGATCATTACTTTAAATGTACTGGTATGCTAAATAAGGTAGACTGATATGCATGGTTTCATGTCCAGGAGTAATAACTGACTGAATGAATAACATGAGGTACTGTACAGAATGCATGAAATTTATAAATACTCAGAATGCATGACTAAGCATAAAACATGTTCTGAATATAATCTGTAAACTGAAATACTGAAATCTAATTAATGAATAACTGATTATCTATATGCTAGGGTCAATATAAGCCTGAACTGAAGTATACTAAATACTGAACTGAGACTGTGGGAGCTATCATCTAAACGACATGTCCCAATGAGCAATTTGGGGTCCAACTTGTGACCCCAGTAGGAAGGGTGTCAGTACCGTGCCACAGGTACTAACACTGGCTATGTGGATCCTGTGGAATATGTCCCGAAGGACTAAGGGTGTCAAGCCTAAATTAACGGGTGACCCCTGGGAGGTATTCAAGCCTAAACTGATGGAGTACAAGGACTGCTACTAATGACTCTGCCTATTTAAAGGGGAAGCCACCATCCCTGCACTCGCTCAGTTCTAAATCCTACTCCCAACTGAACTAACTCAAAATACTAAACTATTCTAAGTTTAATTGATCATGTAACTGACTGAACTGATATTGCTCATAACATGTCCGAAACTATTCTGAAGATACTGAGACTAGGTAAATAGCTAAGTTTTTGGGTATTCAAAACCCCCAGGACTCGATAGCAATAATAGTAAAATACTACTAAAACTTTGGTGACATAATATGAAAACATTTATTCAAAAAATCATTCTTGTAGGCATTTCATCAAACACTTGATATGCACAGTATAAGATAAGCATGAGAATAGTTTAAAGCTTGAATTAATAGCATGATTTCAACATCAACAATACTAATTATGAATTAAATCAACGAATAACATCATTAAAACACGTGGGGTTTAATAACAACAACAATTTCATGTAAAGATGGTATAAAATAAAGATTTATGGGGATTTATTGTTTAAATTGCATTTAAAATCACAATAACCTGTAATGATCATGAATTTAAATTTAAAATTGGATTCATGGACTCTATGGGGGAAAGGGATCCATGGATGAACACTTAACATACCTGGGTTGATGATTCATGAGAGTTATTGGGGTTTTTATTGAGAATTGATCTTGAATCTTAAAGGCTAAGGCTTGTTCTTAAGAGAAGATTAGTTTATTGGAGAGAAATTATGAGTAATTGGGAACATAATGCCCCTTTAGAGTTGTCATTACGTGTTTTGGACGAGTTTGGGGCTATGGGAAAAGATCAAGCAGTCCCTGAAAATTAAATCACAAACTGACAATCCCGATTTTACATATTGGTGCAACATGGTGCTTATCGCATCGGGCCACTGGAAAATGGACAATCCTCATTTTGTCCAATGGCGCGATGCGGTGCTGGACAATCCTCATTTTGTCCAATGGCGCGATGCGGTGCTATCGCATTGCGCCACTAGAAATGGATAATTTCGAAATGTCACTTTGGAGCGATGCGGCGCCATCACGGTGCCCCACTGAACATGAATTTTCCCCTTAGCGCAATGTGGTATTATCACGGTGGTCCACTTGAAAAGGATGAACATGATTTTGGAGATTGGTTAAGCTAAAAACAATGAGGAACTGAGATTACATGCTGAATGTATGTGATAAAAACATGATTACATGACTGAGTCCGAAATATGACACATGACTGAACTGTTTTTATGAATGCATGACTGGCATAAGAATGATATGCCGTTGAAATTGAGCATGGAAAAGAGAAATTCTAAGAAGAATGTTACCTTAAGCTGAATCAGAGTTTGCGAAGAAAAGATGAGCGTACTTGGTTTGCATATCTACTTCTGCTTACCAAGTGGCTCCCTCAATGGACTAATTCCGCCAAAGAACTTTGACTAGGGGAACTTCTTTGTTCCTTAGTCTACAAATTTTTTAATCAAGGATCTCGACTGGGATTTCTTCGTAAGAAAGGTTGTTCTAAACATCTATGCTTTCTAAAGGAACAACTACAGATGGGTCACCAATACACTTCTTCAACAAAGAGATATTGAATACTGGGTGTACTGATGCTAAGTCTTTAGGCAATTCAAGCTTATAATCCACCTTTTCAAAGTGGCTTAAAATTCTGTAAGGGCCAGCATATCGGTGACTAAGCTTCTTCTTCTTACCAAACCTTTTTACTCCTTTCATGGGAGAGATATTTAGATAAATGAAATCTCCAATCTCAAACTCAAGATCCTTTCTTCTCACATCTGCATAAGATTTTTGTCGGCTTTGGGCTACCTTAAGCCTCTCCCGGATTAGATAAACTTTCTCCAAAGCATCAAAAACTATATCAGGCCCTATCAAAGTAGTTTCTCCTACCTCAAACAAACCAATCAAAGATCTACACCTCCTTCCATATAGAGCCTCAAATGGAGCCATCTAAATACTAAAATAATAATTGTTATTATACGCGAACTCAAGAAAAGGCAAGTGGTCATCCAAAATTTCCTTAAAGTCAACTACACATGCTCTCAACATGCCCTTAAGGGTATGAATGGTCCTCTCTGCCTGACCATCTATCTAAGGGTGAAAGGCTGTACTGAGGTAAACTTAGGTACCAAGACCCTTCTGAAAAGCTTTCCAAAAGTGAGAGGTAAACTGAGTACCTCTATCTGAGATGATAGACAATGGAACACCATGCAACCTAACCAACTCCCTAATATAGATCTTGGCATAGTCCTCAGCTGAATAAGAAGTATGGACTAGTAAAAAATAGGCTGATTTGGTTATCCTGTCCAAAATGACCAAAATCAAATCATACTGCTGACGAGTACGAGGCAAACCTACCACAAAATCTATGTTCACTACTTCCCACTTCCAAGTAGGATTACTGAACTCCTTCATAGACCCACTAGGATTCTGATGCTCAATCTTAACCTGTTGACAAGTGGAGCAGTTAGCTACAAACTCTTTAATATCTCTCTTTATCCTACTCCACCAATAGATTTCCCGTAGATTGTGGTACATTTTTGTGGCCCGTTGATGAATCGAGTAACATGCACCATGTGCTTCCATAAAAATTCGCTGTCTCAACTCATCAACACATGACACACACAATCTACCCTAGTAATGGAACACACCATCTCCCCTTTGGGAGGAAACCTCTACTTTCTGATCTCTGACTGACTCTTTTATCTTTACCAGACTAGAATCCCTATCCCACTTTTCTTTCACTTTGGTAACCAAAGAAGATTCTGAACTATTCTGAACCCAAATTCTACCCTCAGCTTAATCAACCAAACGGACACCTAATCTGGAAAGCTGATGAACTTCCTAAACTAACTTCTTCTTATCATCCTCAGCATGAGCAACACTACCCATAGACAATCTACTTAGTGTATCTGCCACCATATTGGCCTTGCCCGGGTGGTACAAGACACTCATATTATAATATTTCAACAATTCTAACCATCTCCTCTGACGCAGATTCAAATCTTTCTAGAAAAACACATACTGCCAGCTTTTGTGATCTGTGAACACATTAACATGCACCCTATACAAATAGTGATTCTAAATCTTTAAGGCAAACACAAAAACTGCTAACTCAAGATCATAGGTAGGGTATTTCTTTCCATGGGGCTTATACTATATAGAGGCATAGGCCACAAACTTACCCTTCTGCATTAAAACACACAACTCTGGAAGCATCAGAGTACACAACAAACCCATTTGAACCATCTGGTAATGTCAAAACTGGGGCTGTGGTGACTCGAGTCTTCAACTCCTGAAAACTCTTCTTACAAGAATCTAACCATTGAAACATAACTTTCTTTTGAGTCAATCTAGACATGGGGGATGCAATAGA
Organism: Capsicum annuum; assembly: GCF_002878395.1. Classification (NCBI taxonomy): domain Eukaryota; kingdom Viridiplantae; phylum Streptophyta; class Magnoliopsida; order Solanales; family Solanaceae; genus Capsicum; species Capsicum annuum. The sequence goes on along the minus strand of NC_061111.1, from coordinate 35,685,400 downwards.
TGAGAAACCTTCCATAAACCACCGATAATAGCCAGCCAAACCCAAGAAACTCATGATATCTGATGGAGAGATAGGTCTAGGCCAGTTTCTCACCGCTTTGATCTTTTGAGGATCTACTCTAATGCCATCACTGAAAATAATATGTCCAAGTAAAGCTATTGATCTTAGCCAAAATTTACACTTACTGAATTTAGCGAATAACTAATGGGCTCTAAGAGTCTGCAATACTATTCTAAAGTGGTCTACATGATTATTTTTGCTATGAGAATAGACAAAAATGTCATAAATGAAGACTATGACAAACATGTCTAAGTACTGCTTGAACACTCGGTTCATCAATCCCATAAAGGCTGCTCGGGAATTTTTAAGAACAAAGGACATGAATAAGAACTCAAAGTGACCATCCTGAGTTCTGAAAGCTATTTTTAGAATGTCATATTCTCTAAATTTGAGCTGATTATAGCTAGATTTGAGTTCTATCTTAGAAGAATAACTAGCACCCTGAAGTTGGTCGAACAAGTCATCAATTCTGGGGAGTGGATATTTGTTCTTGATTGTGACTTTGTACAACTAACGGTAGTCAATACACATTCTAAGAGAATCATCTTTCTTACGTAAGAACAGAATTGGTGCACCCCACGAAGAAATGCTGGGTCTAATGAATCCCTTATCTAGGAGATCTTTCTACTGTTCTTTCAACTCTTTCAGTTTGGTTGGAGCCATTCTGTATGGAGAAATAGAGTTAGGCTGGGTATCTGGAAAAAGGTCTATTCTGAAGTTAATTTTTATTTTGGGAGAAACTCCAGGAAGATCTTCGGGGAACATATCTAGAAATTTCCTCTCTACTGAAACTGACTTAAGTTTTGGAGTCTCAGAATTAGAGTCTTCGACTCAAACAAGATAATAAATACACCTTTTGGATATCATTTTCCTTGCTCTAAGGTACGAAACAAGCTGACCCCTAAGTTCTGGAGTACTAACCCTTCATTTAAGAACTGGTTCATTTGGAAACTGAAAATAAAATACTCTGCTTCTACAATCAACTGAAGCATAGCATGAGTGGAGCTAATCCATGTCGACAATGGTGTCAAAATCCATCATCTCTAACTCTACGAGATCAGCTGAAGTAACTTTCTGAGATACTGTAACCAGGCAGTTCCTGTATACCCGCCGGGCTACAAAAGATTTACCCACTGAGGTAGCCACTGAGAAAGCCTCTACTAAAATTTTGGGACTGACTCCAAAGTTGATAGCTATATAAGGGGTTACAAAAGAAAGAGAAGCTTCAGGGTCTAGTAAAGCATAAATATGTAAATAAAAGATTTGCAACATACCAGTAACTATGTCAGGAGAACTTTCTTGATATTATCAGGACTGAAGTGCATAGAGCCTGTTCTAATGCCAACCACTAGTAGTGCTGGAAGTGGCACCCTGCTGAGTTGGGCGAGCGGCTAGAACTGATGACTGATGGGACTGGTCCTATTAGCGTAAATCCCTACCTTACTGAGCAACTACCTGACACTTCCAAATCCAATGGCTTGGCTTGCCACACCCAAAGCATACATCACTGCCAGCTCTACACTCACCCTGATGGTTTCTACCATATTTCTGGTAAAGAAAATTTGTATGACCACTGTTCACACTAACTTTGGACTTAGAGCCTAGCGCTTTTTCCCGATTATCATTTTTGAATTTAGGTACTGGGGCAATAGCTGAAGATGGAGCTGGGAATAAAGATTTCTTACAGAACTGAGAATGGTTACCACCTTTTGACTTTGGCTGAGTAAAATTAATGCTATCTGTTCTAGCTCTCTTACTTTCTCTCTCCTTCTCCTTATTCTTTTGCTCCCCAATCTATTGAGCATCGACCATAAGCCCAGATATTTCGATCTTCTTAATTAATGTCACAGTCCTACACTCCTTGACCATACTATCAGAAACCTCAGACATAAATTTGCTCATTCTAGACCTGCTATCGGCCACCACATTAGGAGAATACCTAGCTAGCTGAGTAAACTTAAGGGAATACTTCTTCACACTCATGTTGCCCTGCCTCAAGTTGATAAAATCTAATACTTTGGCTTCCCTCATCTCTAACGAGAAGAATCTAACTAAAAAGGCTGTAGTAAACTCCTCCTATTTCATAGGCCCTACATCTGCTCCTCTATCCCCTTTCCACTACTTATACCAGGTATGGGATACATCCTATAGTTGGTAAGCAGCTAATTTATCTCTCTCTAAAAGTCACCCCCATAATGTCTATTACCTTCTGGATCATGTCTAAGAATTTCTACAGATCCCCTTTCAGATTTGGATCCCAAAAATAAAGAAGGATTCATTCAGGTAAAGTCTCAAATCCTAGATGTGGTAGTATTGGCCATTGGGTTGGCTGGAACAGCGGCTGGTTGGATATTTAGAGCCGCTATAGAGTGAACTAGAGTAGTGTATGTAGATCTGAACTCTGCATGGGAAACATGCCCGTTCAAGGGATCTTTTTGAATGGGAGAGGTGTTGGCTGGTTCATATTTGTTCTTCCGTTTGTCTTTCTGGAAGGCATATTCGATAAACAAAAATAAAAATAGATTAGATAGAGATTTTAACAAGAGCTAAAGCTCAGTTGCACTACATAAACACTGAAATAAGGGAGACTTTTCTTAAAATGCCTCATAGTCTCTAGTCCATAAATATGGCGCGCTTCACACTCATGCACAAGACTCTACTTGATGCGACTTTTAGACTTCCTAGGACACTTTAAACCTTAGGCTCTGATACCAAGTTTGTAACGCCTCGAGAGTACACCTTAGCATAACATGATGTTTATAGTCCCGAAGGACCACAAAATAACCCATGGACTGATACCTACTGTGAGCACTGAATAGTATAATAACATATGCAGAAGAATAACTGATAAGCAATAAGGTTTTAGCAACTAAAATCAATACTAGATCATGAATCTCGAAATAACTGTTAGAAGCAACTGTCTGAAACTAATAAAATAATAAAAAAACTGACTGACTGTCTGTACTAGTCTAAAAATCCTCTACTGACTGACTGTAGAGCTGATACAACAAACCCCAACTAAATCCAAATAAAAAGAAAATACAAAAACTAATGAAATAGCTGGGATAAATAAATGATGTCCTCAAAATATAAGGACTTACCATTACTACGTCTGATAATCTGGAGAGTCTACGCGCGATTCGGGAACTGAGCATCCAAACCTATAATATGATACATCATAGCTCAAGAAATAAGTATGCGGTCAGTACTTTGAATGTACTAGTATGCTAAATGAGGTAGATTGATATGCATGGTTTCATGTACAGGAGTAATAAATGACTGAATGAATAACATGAGGTACTGTATAGAATGCATGAAATCTATAAATACTGAGAATGCATGACCAAGCATAAAATATGTTTTGAATATAATCTACAAACTGAAATACTAAAATCTGATAATTGAATAACTGATATCTGTATGCTAGGGTCAATACAAGCCTGAACTAAAGTATATTGAATACTGAACTGAGACTGTGGGAGCTATCGTCTAACTAACATACCCCAGTGAGCAATTTGGGGTCCAACCTGTGACCCCAGTAGGAAGGATGTTAATACCGTGCCATGGGAAATAACACTGGCTGTGTGGATCCACTAAAATACGTCTTGAAGGACTAAGGGTGTTAAGCCTAAATTGACGGGTGACCCCTGGGAGGTAGTCAAGCCTGAACTGGCTGGTGACTTCTCAAATCCTATGCTGGATACGTTGTCATAGTGTATAGGGATTGGTACTAATGACTCTACCTATCTAATAGGGAAGTAGCCATCTCTACACCCGCTTGATGCTACATCTTATCCCAACTGAACTGACTCAAAATACTGAACTGTTCTAAGTTTAACTGATCATGATAACTGACTGAACTAATATTACTTAGAACATATCTAAAACTATTCTGAAGATACTGAGACTAGGTAAACAACTAAGTTTTCAGGAATCGCAACCCTCAGGACTCGATAGTAATAATAGTAAAATAGTACTAAAACTTTGAGGACATAATATGAAAGCATTTATTCAAAAATTCATTCTTGTAGGTATTTCATCAAACACTTGATATGCACAGTGTAAGCTAAGCATGGGAATAGCTTAAAGCTTGTAGTAATAGCATGATTTCATCATCAACAATACTAATTATGAATTAAATCAGCGAATGACATCATTAAAACATGTGGGTTTTAATAACAACGACAAATTCATATAAAGATGGTAGAGAATAAATATTTATGGGGATTCATGGTTTAAATCGCATTTAAAATTATAATAACTTGTAATGATCATGACTTTGAATTTAAAATTTGATTCTTGGACTCCATGGGTGAAAGGGACCAATGGATGAACACTTAACATACCTAGGTTGACGAATTCATAAGAGTTCTTAGGTTTTTTCTTGAGAATTTATCTTGAATATTGAAGGCTAGGGCTTGTTCTTGAGAAAAGATTAATTTCTTGTAGAGAAATAATGAGTAATGGGGCACATAATACCCCTTTAGGGTTGTAAGTACATATTTTGGATGAGTTTGGGCTATGCGAAAAGACCAAATGGTACCTGGAAATTAAATCGTGAACTGACAATCCCAATTTTACATACCGGTGCGACATAGTGCTTATCGCATAGGGACACTGGAAAAAGAACAATCCTCATTTTGTCCAACGGCGCGATGCGGTGTTATCATGTTGTGCCATTAGAAATGGACAATTTCAAACTGGCACCTTGGCGTGAGGCGGCACCATCGCAGTGCCCAATTAAATGCGAGTTTTCCCCTTAGCACGACGCGATAAGTATGTAATATTTAGCACTAAGTTGGGTATGTGTCTCAGTTCACATTCCCCAGAACTAAGAGCCAACGTAGGTACAGATTCAGATTATTCCTATTTATATGGATGCAGAAATAGATTGTGATTACTTTGCTCAGGTTATACTCCTTGGCAAGAGTATGACACCTTTCTCCAATATGAGGTTGTCCCCTTAGGGGAACTAGACGTTGGACACTATGATAGATCATATAGTGTATGTCGGTTATAAGAACCTACATAATAGAAAAGAATGACAAAAAAGTTTTTAGAAGAAACTCCCTAAGTCCTAAAATAGAATAACAGAACAACTTGTAGAAACTAAGTGTAAAGGCTCACAATTTTATTCAGCTATTATTTTACATAAGTCATTTGCTATGAGATTTTAGCTTTCAGTTTACAGATACAGATAAGCTTATATGATTTAAAATCAGGCTTAACTTCAGTCCTACTCAGTTCATTATCAAAAAGAATAAATATAGCTTTTAGAACTAAGTGTTATGGCTCACAAGATTTATACAGTATTTTATATTTCTCCTGATTTATGATTTTTAGCTTTCAGTCATTCAATCCAATGTGAGTCACTTACACTTAGTACGCAGATTTTGAAAGTTTGTTTGAATATGGCATTATTGCCTTACTTATGTATTCATCCCAATATGCTCAGTACATTCCAAAAGTACTGATCCATATATACGTCTATGTGCTACATTATATAATAATGTAGATTCAGGTGCTTAGTTCAAGTAGTGTGACTGATCGCGAGCATCTCTATCTACATCCCAATAATTGGTGAGTCCTCATAGTTCAAGGACCCATATATTCAGATATTCAGCTTCATGCTGTATTTGATTTGTAGTTTTCAATTTAGTTTAAGTCAGGTGGGGGTCTGTCCCAGTGGCTCTCTAGTTTGTAGAAGTAGAGGCTTGTCCGACTGCTAGTTACATTTCAAATTTTAAGTTTTGGTTGTCTAAAATTTTAAGTTAAATACTTTTAGACATTATGTTCAGTTAAATCTAGTTCAATTTAGACAGTATTCAGTATTTCAGTATTTTTGCATGCTTAGATTGCTTTATTATGACTTCCAGAGTTAGTAGAAGGCTTACAGGGTTAGCTTGAGACTACTTGTAGTCTTGAGCATCGTGTGATATCTCGGGACATATTTTTAGGGCGTTACAAACTTGGTATCGAATCCTAAGATTAAAAGAGTCCAAGGGAGTCCGACAAGCTGCGTTACGTAGAGTCTTAATTATGAGTGTGAAGCGTGCCACATTTATGAGCAAGAGGCTATGGAATGACTTAGGGAATCATCCTTTTCTTTCTTGATCTATCGTGCTTAGAATTGTCTCTATGTTCTTTTAACTTCTGCTTTTACATAATAGAATATGCCTCCTCGCAAAGCTGACACACGTAGAAATAATGACTAGCCACCCTAGCCTGTTGATTCTCTGAATGAGAATATGTCTCATTCTAAATTTTGGGTTGCCTTTCGGGCATTGGCCCAAGCTGTGATTGCCAATGTTCAGGGAAACCATCAGGCTACAGTCCTATTTTAGCTGAATGGTAAGTTGGTTGAAGCAATAATTCTTGACTTCATGGGTATGAATCCGCCTAAATTCTTTAGGTCAAAAATAGGTAAGGACCCATAGCTCTACCTTGATGAGGTGAGAAAGATCACCCAAATTATGCATATTACTAAGGAGGAGAGTGTAGAATTGACATTATATAGGTTGAAGGATGTGGCGTATGATTGGGTGGTTATGTGGAAGAATGGTAGAGGTGAGAATACAGCTCTTATAAGTTGGCAGGTGTTTTAGGATGCATTTCTAGACAGGTTCTTTTCATGTGAGCTGAGAGAAGCTAAGATAGAGGAGTTCATGAACCTAAGGTAGGTCTTAAAGATAGTGAAAGAGTACTACCTTAAGTTCAATTTGTTATCTAAGTATGCTCCCGACTTCATGGCTGACCCTAGATTGAGTATGAGTAAGTTTGTTATTGGAGTGTCTAGTTTGGTAGTCAAGAAGTGTAGGACTGTCATGCTAATAGGTGGTATGGATTTTGCAAGACTAATGACTCATGCTCAGTTGATTAAGGTAGAGAAACTAAAGGAGAGAGAGAGGGGAAATAAGAAAGCTAGACCAGATAGTTTGAGTATGGACAAACAAGGATTGGAGGGGGAAATTATTCATAGTTTCAGAGTTGGTCATCTATGCCAGTACCATCCTCAGCTAGTGCTCCCATACCCAAAACCAAGCAAGAGCAGTGAGGTAGAACTTATATATCAAGGTTTCAGAGTAGTGTGGGTGGAAGCCCCAGTTATCCGACATGTGCTAAGTGTGGTAAGAATCATCCTGGTGAGTGTTTGTTGGGAAAGAAAGTTTGTTATGGATATGGTAAGTTAGGTCATGGAATTAAAGAATGCCCATATGCTAATTAGGGAAGCAGGTATATTCGTCCCCAGACCCAGATCACTACTGCACCAGCTCTACTAGGTCTCCCAGCTCCCCCTCAGGGCGCATCATCCAGTACCGATGGCGATCAACACCAGAATCGGTTCTATGCTTTACCATCCCATCAGGAGCAGGAGAGTTCACCAGATGTTGTTACTGGTATGCTTTATGTCTTTCATCTGGGTTTTTATATACTGTTAAACCTAGGATCAAACATTTCTTATGTGATTCTACTAGTTGCGGTAAATTTTGGGGTAGGTCCTGAAAAGCTCTCTAATCCCTTCCTAGTTTCAACCCTAGTGAGTGAGTCAGTTGTTGCCAAATAAATCTATAGAGGGTGTCCTATCACCGTGCTTAATAAGATTATATTAGTAGACCGAATTGAGTTAGACATGGTCGATTTTGACATCATTCTGGGCATGTATTGGCTCCATTTATTTTATGCATCTATAGATTGTCGAACTCGAGTAGTGAAGTTTTAGTTTCTTGAAGAGTCAATTTTTGAGTGGGAAGGTAATTCAGGGTCTCCCAAAAGTCATTTCATATCTTACCTTAAGGCCAGACAGTTGATATCAAAAGGGTGCCTTTATCATTTAGTTCTAGTCAAAGACACTAAGTTTGAGACTCCAACAGTTTAGTTAGTCCGTGTAGTCAATGAGTTTCCTAAAGTTTTTCCTGAATATTTTCCAGGGGCACCTCCCGACAGAGAAATAAAATTCAGTATTGATCTTCTTCCTGATAGTTAACCCATCTTTATTCCTACACATCGTATGGCTCCAGCTGGGCTTAAAAAGTTAAAAGAGCAGCTTAAGGACCTCTTATATAAAGGTTTCATAAGGCCCAGTGTCTCTCCATGAGGTGCTTCAGTACTATTTGTGAGTAAGAAAGATGGCTCTCTCCAAATCTGCATCGACTAGCGTCGTTGAATAAAGTCACAATAAAAAACAAATATCCTCTTCCTATGATTGATGACTTATTTAACCATCTCCAAGGAGCAAGTTACATCTCTAAGATAGACCTTAAATTCGGCTATCACCATCTTAGAGTAAGGGAATATGATATTCCAAAGATAGCTTTTAGAAGCCGTTACGGTCACTTTGAATTACTAGTCATTTCTTTTAGGCTAACAAATACCCTAGCAGCCTTCATGGACTAGTACTTAGACATGTTTGTCATAATCTTTATCGATGATATCCTTGTCTATTCTCGTAGTGAAGATGGCCATACAAACCATCTTAGGATTGTATTGAAAACTCTTACAAATCACCAGTTGTTCACCAAATTTAGCAAATGTGAATTTTGTATAAGATCAGTAGCTTTTCTCAGTCACATTGTTTTCGATGATGGCATTAGAGTTGATCCTCAAAAGACTGAAGCAGTGAGAAACTGGCCTTGACCCATCTCTCTATTAGACACCAGGTATTTTTTTGGTTTAGCTAGCTATTACCGATGGTTTGTTGAGGGGTTTCATCTATTGAATCCCCTATTTCTAGATTGACTCAATAAAAAGTTAAATTTTTGTGGTCAGATTCATGTGAGAAGAGTTTTCAGGAGTTGAAGGCTCGACTCACTTCAGCCCTTATTTTAGTATTCCCTGATGGTACAGATGGATTTGTTGTCTACTGTGATACTTCTAGAGTTAATCTGGGTTGTGTTTTGATGCAGAGAGGTAAGGTCATAGCCTATGCCTCAAGACATCTTAAGACTCATGAAAAAACTATCCTACCCATGATCTTGAGTTAGTAGCTATTGTGTTTGCCTTGAAAATCTAGAGGTACTATCTTTATGGGGTACATATTGATGTGCTCATGGACCACAAGATCTTGCAGTATGTGTTTTCATAGAGGGATTTAAGCTCCACCAGAGTAGGTGGTTAAAGTTGTTGAAAAATTATGACATGAGTATTTTATATCATCCAGGCAAGGCCAATGTTATGAAAGACGCCCTTAGTAGACTGTCGATGGGTAGTATTGCTCATGTGGAGGGTGATAAGGAAGAATTAGTTTGGGAATTTCACCAGTTGGCTAGATTAGGTGTTCGGTTGGTTGGATCAGTTGAGGGAAATATTTGGTTCAGAGTAGTTCAGAATCTTCTTTAGTTTCAGAAGTGAAAGAGAAGCAAGATAAGGACTCCAGTTTGGTTAAGCTGAAGGTGTCAGTTAGATATAGAAGGGTAGGGGTTTTCTCCCAAAGGGGAGATAGTGTGTTGAGATACTAGAGTAGACTATGTGTGTTGTGCGTTGATAGTTTAAGGCAACAAATTATGGCAGAAGTGAATGGTATGCTTTACTCTATTCACCCAAGAGCCACCAAAATGTACCATAATTTGTGAAAGTCTATTGGTGGAGTGGTATGAAGAAAGATATTGCAGAATTTATGGCCAATTGTGCCAATTGTCAAAAGGTTAAGGTAGAGCACCAAAGACCAGGTGGCATCCTTTAGGAGTTTAGTATTCCTACTTGGAAGCGGGAAAAGGTGAACATGAACTTTGTGATATGATTACCTCCTTCGCATCATCAGCATGATTCAATTTGGGTTATTGTATACAGATTGACCAAATCAACCCATTTCTTGCTAGGTCACACATCCTACATAGCCGAAGACTATGCTAGACTGTATATCAGAGAGTTGGTCTAATTGCACAGAGTTTCTCTGCCCATTATTTCAGATAGGGGTACTCAATTTACCTCTCACTTTTGGAAAGCCTTTCAAAAGGGTCTTTGCACCTAAGTTTATCTCAGTTCAGATTTTCACCCTTAGACAAATAGACAAGCAGAGATGTGTTCTTGACTTTAAGGGTAGTTGGGATGATCATTTGCCGTTGATCAAGTTCTTCTATAATAACAGTTACCGTTCTAGTACTCAGATAGCCCCGTTAAAGGCACTCTATGGGAGAAGATATAGATCACCTATCGGTTGGTTCGAAGTGAGTGAGGCCACTTTGATAGGGCCATATATGGTGTTTGAAGCCATGGAGAAAGTCCATTTGATTTTAGAGAGGATAAAAAATCTTATGCAGATGTGAGAAGAAGAGATTTTGCATTTGAAGTTAATGACTTAGTTTATGTAAAGGTTTCACCCATAAAGGGGGTGAAGAGATTTGGCAAAAAGGGTAAGCTTAGTACCCGATATATTCTCCCCTACGAAATATTGAGTCGTGTTGGGAAGGTAGCATATGAGTTAGAGTTGCCTGCAGGCTTGTCATCAATTTACCCAGTGTTCCATGTATCCTTATTGAAGAAGTGTATGGGTGATTCAGCTGTTGTAGTCCCTCTAAAAAGCACAGATATTTAGAATATCCTTTCATACGAAGAACTTCCACTTAAGATTCTTAATCACCAGATTCGTAGACTAAGAAACAAAGAAGTTCCCTTGGTCAAAGTCTTTAGCAGAATCAGTCCATTGAGGGTGCCACTCGGGAAGCAGAATCAGACATGCGAACCAAGTATCCTCACCTTTCTTCTACAAACTTAGACTCAGCCTAAGGTAATAAGTCTTTCTTAGCTCATTTCTTTTCCAGTCTCAATTCCAGCCATGTGATTATTGTCATGTCATTTCATGCATTCACAAATTAGTTTACTCATTTATCATGTTTTAGATTCAGTCATGCTGTTATATTTTCAGTTGTGCATGCTAGTATATAATCTTAATTCCTCAGTATCCTCAGTTTAACTAGTCTCATTCGAAGACGAATGTTCCCAAGGGGAGGATATTATGACACCTCGTATTTTTGCACTAGAATTCTAACCGTTGTTCCTATGCATACAAACTTTAATCTCATTATTTGTATATTAATACATGTTTCATGATCATTATCCTAGTTTATGAAGTTCTCCCGAGGTGAAAAATATTCATCAAAATCACTTAGAACAAAGTTGAGTTAAGAGTCTTTGATTCGTCCAAAGTTTGGTATTCGATTCTACAAGGGTATACTTTGAATGTATATAACTTTTGATATACATGGAATTTTCATCTCCAGACCCACCAAATTGTATATAATAGAATCATATTTCCACCGATACCAATTTCGCCTCAATCTGATAACCGAGCGAAAAGTTATGGCCTTTTTCGTGAGAGATAGTGAGTGAAGGTGATATGCTCGTGCCGCTCAGGTTATTGCACTGGGGTAGAGGAGGTGGCACGGTCTCTACTCCCTCGGGATAAAGGGGGCACCACCTGGTCCATTCCTCCGTTGTTTTAAACTTCTTAGGGTTCAACGGGCACTTTGGTCCTTTTCCCTCAACCCCAAACGTCCAAGGGACGATTTATAGCATCCAAAAGGGAATTATTTTCCCATCTTCTTTAAGATTTGCTCTTAATAAACCCTTATTCTTTCCCAAGAACTATTCAAGCTTCATTCTCAAGAAATTAAAGGATTCAAGCTCTTAATTTCAAGAAAACCCTCAAGAAATCTCCAAGAAATCATCTAATTAAGGTATGTGGGCTTATGAACAAGGATATTTTCATCCTTGTGCCTAAAACTAGATTTTAAAGTTGAATTTACATGTATTTTAGTCTAAGGTTCATACTGAAAGATCATTATTTGAAGTTTATAAAGTTATAAGTGATTAAGTGTTGTATTGTATATCTATTTTCACATGTTTATGCGTGAGACTTGATTTCACATATTGAGAATTGAATTTCATTATCTTGACTAGAATTGTTAAAGTATTTCAAGATTATTATTGTTGAGCATGAAGTTTGTTGTGATTTGACATGATTTTCCAGCATGGGTTATAAGCCCTAAGTTTAAGCCTTGATATTTCAATAAAAATGATATTTAAGAATTATTTGATAAGCATGTATTCAGATTTTAAGCATGATTTGGTCTTTTGATCCTCAGCTAAGATATGGAATCCACATATTTAGTTTTGATTACAATTTAAAATAGACAGATGCATAACTGGTTTTCATTATAAACCCTTATGCTATTTTTAAGATGGATTTCCTACAGAATGAGCAATAAGTAAGGGAGTAGTATTTAGCACCGATTTGAGTATGTGTATCAGTTTACATGCCCCCGGACTATGAGCCAACATAGGTACAGATTCAAATTATTCCCATTTATATAGATGCAGAAACAAATTGTGATCACTTAACTCATGTTATATTCCTTGGCAAGCATATGACACTTCTCTCCAACATGAGGTTTTCCCCTTAGGAAAACTAGATGTTGGACACTATGATAGCTCACATAGAGTATGTCGGTTAGAAGAACCTCCATAATAGAAAAGAATGACAAAATATTTTTAGAAGAAACTTCGTAAGTCCTAAAACAGAATAATAGAACAACTTTTAGAAACTAAGTGTAAAGGCTCACGATTTTATTCAGATATTATTTTACATGTGTCATTAGCTATGAGATTTCAGTTTTCAATTTACAGATACAAAGGTGAGTCCTCCTACACTTAGCTTGCATAATTTGAAATCAGAATAACTTTAGTCCTACTCAGTTCATTATCAGAAAGCGTAAAAGTACAACTTTTAGAACTAAGTGTTATGGCTCACAAGATTTATACATATGCTTTATTTCTCCTAATTTATGATTTTCAGCTTTCATTCATTCAAGCTAATGTGAGTCACTTACAGTTAGCATGCAGATTTTGATAGTTTGTTTGAATATTGCATTATTGTTTTACTTATGCATTCACCCCCATATGCTCAGTACATTCCAAAAGTAATTATCCATATATACGTCTATGTGCTACATTGTTTAATAATGTAGGTTCAGGTACTCCGTTCTAGCAGCGTGATCGACCGCGAGCATTTCTATCTATATGTCGACAGTTGGTGAGTCCTCATACTTTGAGAACCCATTTATTCAGATTTTCAGCTTCATGCAGTATTTTATTTTTTGTTTTTAGTTTAGTTCAAGTCAGTTGCGGGACTATCCTAGTGTCTCTCTAGTTAGTAGAAGTAGAGGCTTGTCCGACTGCTAGTTATATTTCAGATTTCAAGTGTTGGTTGTCTAGACTTTTAAGTTAAATACTTTCAATCATTATGTTCAGTTACATTCAGTTCAGTTCAGACAGTATTTAGTATTTTAGTATTTTTGCATGCCTAGATTGCTTTATTATGACTTCCAGATTTAGTATAAGGCTTACAGGGTTAGCTTGAGACTACTTGTAGTCTTGGGTACCGTGTGACGTCTCGGGACATGTTTTCGAGGCATTACACATTAGCTTTTGCCCACCAACATCACTCTTAATTTTCATCAAGATAGGATTTAGCACTTGCTTCTCCTTAATCTCTACATCAAGGGATGACCAAACCACTTCTTGTACCATCACACCACCATCCTCAGAGTCTAGGAGACAGACCCTAAGATTATCCAAACGGTGAATATCCTTTACCAATTGCCGCTTCTCATTATCCACATGAGCTTAACTCCCTAAGGATAACCTTCTAAGAGTGTCAACAACAATATTAACCTTACCTAGATAGTTGTGGAGACTCATATCATAATCCTTGAGAAGATCCAACCATCTCCTTTGCCTGAGATTAAGCTCTTTCTGTGTGAACATATACTGTAGACTCTTATGATCAGAAAATATGTCCACATGCAATCCATACAAATAATGCTGCCATATTTTCAAAACAAAAACCATCACTAAAAGCTCCAAATCATGAGTAGAAAAATTCCTCTCATGCACCTTCAACTGCTTGGAAGCATAGACAATCACCTTCCTATGCTGCATCAAAACAAAACCAAGTCCCACTCGGGATACATCATAATAAACCACAAACCCCTCATTACCTTACGAAAATGTCAAAACTGGAGCCTAAGTTAGCTTATCCTTAAGATTCATAAAACTCCCCTCACACGCGTTCGACTAAGAAAACTTTGCCTTCTTCTATGTCAACTTAGTCAAAGGGGCAGCTATCATCGAAAAACCTTCCACAAATCACCAATAATACTCAGCCAAACCCAAGAAGCTCTGAATATCGATTGGAGTCATGGGTCTAGGCCACTTCTTTACCACCACAACCTTTTGTGGATCCACCATGATCCCTTCACTAGAAATAATATGACCCAAGAAAGTTACAACGTTCAACCAAAACTAACACTTGGAGAACTTGGCATACAACTATTATTCCTTCAAGGTCTACAACACAATTCGGAGGTGATTAGCATGATCCACCTCACTCTTAGAATACACCTGAATGTCATCAATAAACACAATGACAAAGAGATCCAAAAATTTCCTTAAAACCCTATTCACCAGATTCATAATTGTCGCCAGGGCATTAGTCAAACCAAATGACATCACCGAGAATTCAAAGTGCCCATACCAAGTATGAAAAGTCGTCTTAGGGACATCCACATCCCTAATTTTAAGCTGATGATACCCAGACCAAAGGTCTATCATAGAAAAGAATTTGGCACCATGCAACTAATCAAACAAGTCATCAATCCTTGGAAAAGGATACTTGTTCTTAACCATTACCTTATTCAATTGTCGATAGTCAATGCATATCCGAAGGGAACCATCCTTCTTGAGCATGAACAAACTGGAGCACCCTACGGGGATACACTAGGATGAATAAACCCCTTATTCGGAAGATCCTTAAGTTGCTCCTTGAGTTTCCTTAACTCTGCCGGAGCTATTCTATAAGGAGGAATAGATATTGAACGAGTTTCCAGAATTAAATCAATACCAAACTCAATTCCCTATTTGGAAGAACACTAGGAAGATCGTCCAAAAAGACCTCAGGGAACTTGTTTACCACTGGAACTGAATGCAAAGAGGTACCTTCCGAGTTAGAATCTTTAACCCAAACCAAATGATAAAGACTCCCTTTGGAGATCAATCTCCGAGCTCTAATTTAAGAAATAAACCTCCCTATAGGAGCTAGGGAACCACCCTCCCACTCTATAACTGGTTCACTAGGAAACTTAAAGACAACCTTATGAGTCTGACAATCCAAGGATGCGTAGCAAGAGTGTAACCAATCCATTCCCAAAATAACATTAAAATCCAACATATCCAGTTCAAACAGATCCACCAAGGTCTTCTTACCACCAACAGATACCACACACCACCTATAGACTCTTTTAGTAATAATCGAGTCACCTATAGAGGTAGAAACAAAAAATGGATTCGAAATAACCTCAAGATCAAAATTAATACACATAGCCACAAATGGGGTCACATAAGAAAGAGTGGAATCTGGATCAAGCAAATAATACACATCATAAGAAAAGAGTTGTAACGTTCCAGTCACGACATCAGTGTTGCCTTAGATTCCTGCCGAGTAGCAAGAGATATAACCTATTCCGACCTGTGTTGGTACTAGAAGCAGAAACTGATGTAGAAGCAGCACCACTAGGTGTAGGTGCAGAAGATGAAACAACCAGAGCTTTGACCTCTCCCAAAGAACCCTTTCCAATTGGACAGTTTCTAAGCATATAGCCTGGCTGGCCACATTTAAAATACCTATCCCTCCCTTCATCGCAAAATCCCCGATGAAGACGACCACAGAACTGACAAGGAGGGCAATGAAAAATCGATTGAGCTCCACTCGCTTGATATTGGGCACCCTGTGCCCAAAAATTATCGTCACCCTACTGACGCCTGTCACCCGACTATTTCGGGTAAGGGGCACTAGCTATGGAGAAGGAATCAGAACTCCCCCACTTCTTCTTTTACCGTTTACTGCCATCCTTACAACTTTGTTGTTGAGCACCACCCTACTTAGAGAACCTGCTCTTCTTACCCTGACTTTCCCCAAACTCCGTCTGTTGCCTTTTTTCTTTCTCCACTTGCTGTATATAAACAACTAACCTCGAAATATCTATATCCTTAATTAAAAAAACTGTCTTGCTTTCAAGGATCAAATCCTTAGATATCCTAGAAGTGAACTTTCTTATCCTCGCCCTCATATCTGACACCAACTCCAAAGCATTCCTGGACAACTAATGAAATTTCAAGGCATACTCTTTGACAGTCATTTTTTCTTCCTTGAGATTAACAATTCCTCCATCTTTGCTTCCCTCAGCTCTTGAGGAAAGAAGCGATCCAAGAAGGAATCATAAAAGGCCTTCCACAAAGACATCTCCTCCACATCACGCCTATCCCTATCCCTTTCCTTGTACCATTGGTACGCAATATCTTTGATCTGATAAGCTATAAAATTCACCCCTTCAACATTCGTGGCCTGCATCACTTTAAATATTTTCTCTATTTCATCTAAGAAACCCTCAGGATCCTCCTCCACTTTCACACCAGTAAAACTAGGATGATTCATCTTCATGAATTGGCCAACCTTTGTGGCCTCAGCAGGTAACACACTAGATGCATCCCGCTCAGCCTGAGCAGCAACCAACTGAGCAATAGAATGAATCAATTTATGAAATTTTACATTAGTTACGCCACCCCGAGGAGGACTAGTACCAATTGGTGGGACTCTAGAAACATTCGAAATAGAACCCCTAGATCGAGTATGAACTCTAGATGTAAGGCGTACTCCATCAACGTCATCCGCATAGGACAGAAGGATTACCTTGTATCAGATCATTAAGGAATGATCTGAAAAACAAACAAACAGGAATTAGAAAGGACCTTAGACCTTGCATCTTGAAATATAATACCAAGAAAGTGAAACATTCCAAGATACCTTGCAGACTCTCCCTTATGAGTGTGGTGCGCTACACCCCCTAAAAGAAACTCTACTATACACAACTTTGTGGACTCCCCAATTGACCATGAACCTAAAGCTCTGATACCAACTTGACCCAAACCAACTCGGGGCCTTGTCATAACGAGCATCCTAAGTCTAACCAGGATCGGGTACTACCCCTGTTACCCAACCCAACCTTTAGCCGGCTGCCCTGAGTTGGCTGGATTCTGAATATTTAATAAGATAGCATAGCTATCCAATTACAGACTCTGGGATAGGTTTATTACCAAGACCGGCCCAACCGAGTCCAACCATCCGAACCCATTCAATAACCAAACCAAACCACAAATCATCAACCAAATAATAACTAAACTAAGTTCCATAACATAACATAAAAGGATGGAAAACCAATAATATCATCCAACGGTGTCTGCCCCAACACCAATGCCGACTAAGGATGACACTAATACTGATCTCGCCTATGCCAACTTATAGTAGTTCCACAAAATCCTTTAACCAAAAGAAAACCAATATCCAGTTGGGACATTTCCCCAACCATATCCAAAAACAATATCCATAAATAAACCAAAGTGTATGAAAATATCATAAAATGGTGCCTTCCAAAAGATGGAAGCTCACCATTTCAATCCAATAGCTGATCTCAAATGTCTGATAGCTAAGCCGGAGGAGTAGAACGACCAGTTGCTGCATCGCATGGGTATACAACTGCCCGAAGATGGGTTAGTGGGTGAACGCTAGCATGAACTCGGGATAAGGATAAAATAGTACCATCCAGTAAAACCAAGTAAACCAACCATATGCATACAAACCATACATATATATATAACCATGTCGAGAAATGGAGTCGGGTTTAGCATACATTTAAAATCATTAACCTGGGTATGTGAAGCTTGATTGTCCTTAACCACCCACGGGCTATGTGGGTCTAGTGTAACCTCTGAATGGGCTTCGATACGTGTAGCCGCACAAACCAGAGATACCGTAAGAGTAAGGTATTCCCAAGTACCCTTTGCTCTGCATGATAGATATGTAAAGTGTACTTAGAGGATTCAGGTGTACCTCATGAGTATCAATATGGTTACCACGACCAACCCTTCATGTCGATAAACATGAATTTCCAGTGTTCGACTCTTGGACTTACACCTTCACAGTCAGCTGTCATACCCTACCATCTTTGCCCAATTAAACCATTTACCATCCAACCAACTTATTATTAACCAAGTATATAATTAGTAGTATCGTTATACCAACTATAACTTGCAAGTAATGTCCTTAGCCAACCTTTTCATGTAGAGGGATTCCCACGTACCCATAGTCTACATTACCAAGTTAACTTGGTAAAATCCCGTGTACCCAACAAGTGTTCATTTTTAAGTTTTCTTGGGGGAATCCCATGTACCCCACAAGTTGTTCATTACCATATTCTGTTGGGGGATTTCCTTGTACCCCACAAGAAAGTTTAATTAACCATAACCACGATCACCAAACCTTACCATTTATCCATTCTAAAACCATTAAAACTATTATACCATTTAGGGTTTCATTACCAAACCATACCATGCAATAGTTCCATTAAAAATCTCAATAACATAGTAAAAACATCCTCATAGGCATTATATCAAACATTTTGGGCGCATAGTGTTTCCAAAATCAATCCCAATTACCAATTCACCATTTCCATGCAACCAATTATCCAAACCACCATTAAACCATATAGAAACATAATTAAAACATAGAAAAATTATAACCAAACATTTAATACCAAAACCCCAACACATATTTGAAAACCCCAAAACCATATAATAATAATGCCATGAAAACATTATATAAAACATGCCTTTAGTTGGAACTAACAATGAGGGAGGAGTAACTTGCCTTATACAAAGAAAATGATGAAGAGAAATCACCAACACAAGCCCCAAATTGATCCTCTAGATGAAACCCTAGCCTTACTTTACCCAAAATCCTTAGAGAGAATTGTAGAGTGTTTAAGAGAAGTTTGTAAGTGTTAAATGATAAAATAATAGGGTAAACAACCTTCTAAGTGGCTTAGAAGTCGTGGGTCCTTAATAGGTTAAGTGGGGAAATATCCAGATTACCTCACTTAAACTTCCGAAATCCCGTCAGGAGGGTACAACCACCCTACCCGATCCGTACCCTTGGGTATGAGTGGTACCCAATACTCGTATCCCAACCAGAACCTTAACCCCCATACTAACCAGCATACGACTTACCCAAAACTAATCATACCCAAGTATACGACCTGTACCCTTGACCCGTACCTCTGGCATAATAGAATCATAAGAGGTTTAAACATTGCCCATCATACGAGTTGAGGATATGACTCGTACCCTAGCTCACGACCCATAATGAGTCACTCGTACTCAGATCTAAGATATTTCTACTAAGTCTCAAATTAAGTAGAGGAAAAACCCAAACCAAATGACCCGTATTTAACCATACGTCTCATACCAACCCAAGTCATACCCATTCAAGAAACCAATCCAACCCACCAACCAACACTAGTTAGCATACAACCAAGGAATACCACTCGTACCTACTATACGACTGGTACCCACCTATCGTATACTTTCTAGAAATGAGAAATCTAGGAAATTTTTATTCTAAGGGTCAAAACCCAGGGTATTTCATATACCCAGTAGCTTAAGTGGCTATTTGACCGCTTAAGAGACCACCGTTTAGGCGGCAAATCCACTTAGGTTGGCCATCTCTTAAGCGGTAAAGTTCTACTAAAGTAGACACCACTTAAGTGGTACCTTGGCGCTTAAGCGGTTGCACCAGATATCAAAAAGTGTTGAGTTTGTGCAAGCCAAAAATGCTCCGAATGGACCCTCAAGATTTATTCGAGACTCTGCAGAGATAAATCATATATGCTTCTGGATATTTTCAACGTTCTGGGCTTAATGACGACGTTGAATTTTTTTTTAAAAGATCATTTTCAACAAATTGGCCCTCGATAGGACCCTTTTAAGGCAATTTAACTAGTTTTTCAAACTAAGGATCGACATGTAAACTAAAGGCTCCAAACCCAAACCAACTCTGCTACTAAATTAAATTTGATATTTTAGATCTATGAAATCGTCCAAATTGCTATTTGGCACCCAGAACATCGAATGTTGATCGAAATCAACTATAGGACTTAAAGCCCCAAAACACCTCAGACTCTTTCAAAATCCTACCAGAGGTATTAAGATCCATGCCAACTATTTTCACTGTCCAAAATCATAATGTAGCAACTATAGGGAAGGTTAAAATGGTTACATTACACGAAAAGCAAACTTTCAAACTTTGAGTCATTATAGAAAGACTCCAAGGGAGATAAATTGTCCAAATGCTGGAACTATTTGATGGCTCACGGTGAAGTCTAAAAAGAGAAAAATTGAGATCTAAAATGGGAAAACTAAAAAAATTTAGAAGCTTTAGGCCATAATTACATGATGTAACATAAGTTTAATAAAATCACAGTATTTGTCCTGTATTTTAGATACAACGGGTCAGATCGTGTATCTTTGTATCTTCATATACACGATCTACACAAAAAGGAGTATATTTTTAGATACCTATCTATCTGAAGATACAAACTATTTTATAATATTTTAAAAAAAATTATATTTGGTAATGTAAATTAGACACTAATATTTGTCTAATTTTGCTATCTAAAATTTCGCCTTAAAGAGGTTCATGGAGGCCAAAAGGGCCTTGAAGGAAACTGATTTCAACCCTTAAGTGGAGCTGAAAACAACAACCTAATCAAGCCCTAGTAAGACTCAAAAGCCACAACCAAGAGAGATCAAAAAAGCCTTAGTTTTTCCGCAAATATTAGAATTTTATTTTCCTCAGTTTTAGATTATTCTTTTAGGGTTTTAGTAGCGCTCAAAGCATTTTTTTTCTCCTATAAATAAGAGTGTCCTTTCATTCATTAAGGGCACATTATATTGAAAGTAATAAAAATTTAAGAGCTCTTTTAAACCTTTGTTAAGGTATAAGGTAATTTCTTCTTCCGAAAATGGCCTAAAATGCCCTTCAACTATATAAAATGGTGCAAAAATGTCTTCCATCTACCTATTGGGCATGAAATGTCCCTCCCTTCCACCTATTGGGACTATTTTACCCTTTTATTTAACGGACTAATCTGACCCTATTTAATTAATGACATGTCTTTTTCTTATTGGTCAATTCATAATTAATTAAAATAGTTAATTATTTAATAAAAAAAAACTTGACCCACCCCAAGATAATAACCCAATTCATTACCTACCAAACCAAAATAACCCAAATCAATACCCAATTTTTACCTAAAAAAACCCTTAGTCAATATCAGTCACGCTCTCTTTCTCTCTTTGTATCCTCAATAGAAAGCATAGACTGCCGGACTTACCATATTGAACATCTTAGACAACAAAATCTTAGACTTTAGGAGTAATTACTCCTTTTCAAGTAAGTAATTCTTTCTTTTTAGTATTTTCCTACATAACAGAAATAAAAAAAAAAAAACTACTGTTGAGATATGGATGTAATATACACCTCCAAGGTATTTGATTGAAACCATTTATACTGTTGTTAATATGATAGCTCACGTATGTGCTAGTTCAAAACGAAAGCAACAACCTTTTAATATTGGGTTTATAATATGATCATTATGTGGCATTTATTAGAACTTTAAATAGGATAAGACATTATTAATTGAGTCATTTTGAACTGGAAATAGTTGAATCTATATTGTGCTAATCTGTCCAGTTCAATACTTTTATACATTATAACCATTTCTGGAAATAGTTTCCTAAATCCCTTCGGATCAGTTTTTTCTATGGATGAACTGTTATAAGTATCTCTTAAACTACGCGTTAATGCTTTCGACAATTTACCGTGCTTGTTATTTTTGGTATGCTTGAGAGGTACCTTCATGCTGAAGCTCAGAGATACAAGAAGATTATATGCACCTGGTCGAATGTATTACGTCGTTGAAAGAAAATTTTACAGGTAAATCATGTTCAAAGAAAATTTTGCAGGTAAATCACGTTCAAATATTAATACTACTATTCCGTACTATTCTTTTCAGCGGATTTACTTTTATGATCTCCGAAGAGTAATTACTTTTTAGACAGCCAGACCTCCGCATTGGATTGGCTGGTTCCAAGATTCCAACCATCGTCTCATGTAGAAATACTGAGTGTTTCTCCAGTGCTCCGGCGATAAAATATTTGAATTTTGCATCAATAGGTTCAGACATACGACCTCACATTGTTAACATACTACCTGACGTATTGGACTATGAGGCATTTTTTAACTATTCAAGATGTCACTGTAACTTTTTCATATTTGAAATATGTTACTATGTTAGTTCCTGCTGCTTTTTCCAAGCTAACAGAGCAATGCAGACTAGAATTGATTTAGCCTTGCATCATACTTTGATGCCCTTCTCACTGAATGAAACTCTAGAAAAGAAAGGCTAATGACTCTTATAAATTGAAGACACCAAAAAGAAATTGTAGGCATGCACAATCACATAGGCATGTAATAGATACCTATTGCTGGTTGGAGGTATCCTGTGGAATTAATCGAGGTACGCGAAAGCTGGCTTAGATACCTCTTTTATCAAAAAGGAATGATCCTATATTCGGAGAAGAGGCATGGACGATGTATTTGTGTACCTTTTACAAAGTCAACAACAGAGAAGTTCATGCAAATCAAAGAACTGATGCCTAGCTAACCGATATACACCGTCTAAACATCCAAATGTATGAACCCAAATTTCTAGCCAGACAGAGTTCTTGATTCTACCTGTCGTGTACCATGAATGCCACTTCTTTACTGTTGAATATCGTCTTTAATTTCCTATTGTTCAGAAGCGCTTAGTTCAACTGGATTACCTGACATAATTTTCTTAATTGTGTCATACATGGAGGATAATGATTCTCTTAACAGACTGAAGTACTTTAACAGACCTGATTGATACTATGCAGCTTAATTTTGATACTTCAGCACTATTTGATACTATGCAGCTTACTTTTTCTGGTTAATTTTGACCTTTTAACAGTTTTCCCTCCAGCATATTCTGACTGGAGAGTCAGCTCTTTATTTTGAACTCATTCTTTTCAAATATAAGTTGTTAGACTTTTCATTTTGAATCTACTCAAGTTTTTTGCTACTCTTACAGAATGATTTTATTACTTGGACCTCCTGGATGTGGAAAAATAATCCTACTGAAAGCGCTTTGAGAAAACCTGGACAAATCTCTTAAGCTTTCAGGAACCTATTGGATGTAGAAAAACAACCATACTAAAAAACGCTTCCAGGAAACCTGGACAAATCTCTTAAAGCGCGAATAAGAGAAGAGGAATAACTCGAAAAGTACTATTGATCGAATGTCTTTTAGAGTAAGCATATATAGAGGCCATCCTATGATCGGGAGAAGAGATCATTGCAGTGAACCTGACAAATTAATTAAGCTTCCAAATTCACTTGCAGAGCTTAAGATCATCAAAGATAAATTTACTTCTATGAATTTCCAATCTTTCAAATTTAACAACAGCATACGTCTGATGAAGCGTTAAAACATGAAAAGAAATATTATTGTTTGGAACTGAGACACTGTCATTGATGTATTTACGCAATGTACAGGTAAGAAATTTGAAATTGATGTAACGAATGCATTGGTGACGGATCAAGAAGGATCAGAGATTGACTCAATTGAAGCCATTAGAGATAATGACAAGCTATTTATAGTTGAAGATGCAAACTGCTTGTAGCAAATACCTGTTAGTGATACTTAAAGGTGTCTGTTCATATGTGTATATCCCTAATGAACTCAGATGAAAAATGTAGACATACAGTCCTTTCTCATTTGTGTGTCATATTGAGCACTAAGTTGTTAAATGTTCCAACCAGTTCCCTAGTGATGTATGCTCAAACTTTTGCCTAATTTTGTTGCCGTGGAAAATCTACTCATAATATGTTGGTGTTGCACGCCGATGACAAACTATATATTATTGAATGGTCTTGGAGAAAAATTGAATAAAATGCTTCACTTTGTTTTATGGTCCTGGAGATACAGGATAACATTATATATATATATATATATACACACACACACACTAAAACTCTAGCAGGGTATAACAGGACATGTGATTTCATCAAGTTTGTAAAGAACTTTCTGTAGTTTACACAACACTACAGATCCAGCAGGGTATTATAGTACTTGTGATTTCATCAAGTTCTTAATCACTCAAAGAATTTTCTGCAGTTTACACAACACAACACCAAACCAATTCACAAAATTCATAAATAGACTATCACAATATTCATACACGGCCTGTCACAACACATAAAAGAAAATAGTTAAGATAATAAGCACTAGATGTTTTGAAGTGAACCAATACAATCATGTTCAAGGCTGATTGACAATACAACATCAAAACAAAAACTTTCATTGTTATGCCATTACATAAGATCCTCAAAAGCTTAAAACCACTACATAATGCACAATTGATATTTCATAGTGTTTACCCCTCTTTGCTTTTAGTTTGCCAATTCTTTTCTCCTTTTCTATTGCCAACTGATTTGATACAACACAAGTTTTGCCTTTCCAAGTCATCTTTTTTGGTGAGTATGGCATATTAGTAGGCATACTAACACCATTATCATTACCCCTGAAGTTAATCTTCCTTGTAACAGATGGCGTTTGTTGTAATTTCTTTATTTTCAACCTAGTCTTAACTTCAGATAAAGCCCTAGGCCTAAGCAAAGGCTGCTCATCCTCACCTTCAAACTCATCTTCACTTTCATATTCATCAACAAGTGCTCTTAAAAATGCAACAAGCTTTTGAACAAGTTCTCTTGAAGGTGCAGCAGGTTCAACCATTAGTTGGCTTATCTATTGACTGTAAGATGCAATAAACCCTGGAGTTGATATAAAGACAGATTCTTTATTAGGTTGGGGTGCTGATAGTGGCACATCCTGGAGGACTTATGCTCTTCTTTGAATCTACAGAACTTGACAAAGTGAGTTTACAGTTAAACATATAACCATGTGAATAATGACTATGGAACAATGAACTTACCACAGGACATGTCCTTAAATTGTGACCTGTTGAACTACAGTAGCCACATGACAATTTTCAACCCCTTTCTACTTTTTGACCACAATATATCTCTCTTCCTTGCCTCGTTTTTCTTCCTCGCTCTCTTAACTTTTGGTCTACCAACCATTTTATATATTTCTGGTGGCTCCGTGGCATGTGAAGGATGAACTTTCCAGAATTTTTCACCCCTAACTGGTTGTATTTTTTGTTGGTACAACAACATGTAAGTCTCTTTTGAATACCACTGGTGTATCTCATTCTCTGGTTCTTGTTTATTATGTTGGAAAGCTTTAATGGCATGAGGACATGGTATTCCTGTCAAATCCCATGTCCTACATGTGTATCTCTTACTAGTAAGACTCACAATATGCCTATCAATACCCTCAACCACCTCATATACTAAGTCTCCATTAGCTTGAACATGACAACCTTGTGCAATGATTTTGAAATCATTATACAACCCCATGGCATATGGAAATTTTTTTTTTATCCCTTTTTCACCCTGCTCTTCAAGATCTTTCAATCTAACCATGACCTATACGAAATATTAACACTGAGATATGGACATTGATGTAATAATAAGATATGAACAACTCCTCATAACTTATAGTATATATAATATAAAACTAAAAATAAAGATAATACCTTGATTCTGCTATCTTTCAACATCTTAATTATTAGTTTTCCCCTTGCAATCAAAATCCATTTGTTGAATGACTTAGTGAAATTATTTTCACGTGTAAAGTTTTTGCACACTGTGTCAAAATAGGCCTTGCACTAGTGTTTTGGAGGATACCATAATAAATCTTTGACGGCTTGTTCAGACACAGAACTCATGCACTTCAGTTGATCTTCAAATTCTTCTGCATATGTACTCCAAGCATACCACCACATTAACTTCTTCAACTCTCCACCTCTCCAAATTTTGGCTCAATTGGCTTCTATATACCTTACACACCATCCTGTGGTGTGTTTTTGGAAGCAATTAACCAACAACATCAATCAACCCTTAAAATAGTGAAACAATTAACACAAGTAGAAATAATTCAAGTGTATACAGAATAAAAAATAAAAAAAATAATAAAAGTGATAGAGAATTACCTTTTGCATATCAGACAAAAGTGTCAATCCTTCACCATCTGTCAAACCTAATAAATTTCTCAATAATTCAATGAACCACTTCCATGTTCTATCCATTTCTCTATCAACCGCTGCCCAAGCAAGTGGATAGAAATGCTTCATTGAATCTTATCCAAGAGCCACTAGTAAAATTCCTTTAAATTTTCCCTTTAGAAATATTCCATCTAGTGCTATGAATGGTCTCAAACCACTTCTCCAACCACTTTTCAAAGCTTCAAAGCACACATACATTCTTAAAAATCTTCTTTTACCTTGTTCCAATGCATCTTTAGATATGTTTTTCTCCACATCATAACCAGGATTGGTATCTCTCAATTCTTGAGCATACGCTTCCAACTTGTTGAAATCATTAATAAAGCTAGCCTCTAGTTTCTCTAAGATAATTCTCTTAACCCTCTTCATCTTTGTATAGCTAACATTAAGCGAAAATCTATCATGCACATTCTTCCTCATATCTGTCACCTTGTAATTAGGGTTATTCTGAATTTTATTTTTGAAATAGTGTGCTAAAGCTTGTTGAGTAGCTCTTCTATTCTTAAAACATGGTTAACATGTATGTTCTATTATCAAGGTCTTTACTTCAAATCCTTCATCCTTACCAACTTTGGATATCAAACACATAAAAGGACAACCAACATCACACCTATATCTAACTCTAGTAGGGTCACTTTTAGTAACTCTGAGGCTTATCTTTTTGACAATTGAGTAAAACCTCATAAACATTTTTGCTTCATCAAGATCCTTAAAACTCATTCCCTTTTCTAACTCTAAAAAGTTGTCTAGACTCTCATTAACTTCTCTTTTCTTTTCTCTCATGAAATTCTAACTCGTCACTATTGTAGTCACTGTCTACAGGCTCATTTTCATTCTCCTCTTCCTCACTTGATTCACCATCAGCTACTGCATCTACTGTTGCAAGAAAAGGTCCATTATATTGACTAATGTCAGGATCTGGGATAATATTTCATCTTCATCAATAATAAACAGTTGAAGTTTAAGCAGATTGGATTGAGTAGATAATGCAATTGTAGAGTTCTAATTCCTGCATCACCCTCAACTAGATAATACCCACCGAATAGCCCTATACATAGCAACTGTTTCACCTTACTAAAACCTAACTTTTCAGTGTACTCTAAACATATATCTATATATGAGAGTAAATCTGGATCATACTCTTTCCATATATGAGTCAATTTCTTTAAGTAGGTAAGTTGAGCAGTAAGGACCCACTTTCCTCCATAGTTAAAGACCACATCAACCTTTTCAACCACCCTTTGAAGGGTCACATGAAAAACATAAAACAAAGAGAAAATGACATATCAGAAACCAATAAAGAAAACAAAAGACAGGGAATCTTTCAATATTTTATGTCAAGATAATGACAAAGAATAAAGAAATAGGGACCACATTGAAAAAAAATTTAAAAAGATCACTTTTTTGATAAAAATATCACATACAAAACAACCATAAGTACATCAAACTTTGACATACCTAACAGTCACCCATAGACAAAGAAAACACATGAAATAAATGTTGAAAAATATAAAAAAATCCTAATTCGAGAAAAGTAAATGAAAGCATAAAAGTCATGCTACTTTAAAAAGTCACTACAGCAAATATATGACACATGAAACAACATAAAAATGTCAATATACATCGAATCGCAACAACATTTAAAAATAAAAATAAAACCCTAACTGAAAATATTAAAAAGAAAGAATTTCTTACTTGAAAAGGAGTAATATTACTGCTGAAGTCTAAGATTTTATCGTCTAAGATGTTCAATATGGTAAGTTCGGCAGTTTATGCTTTCTATCAGAGGAGACGAAGAGAGAAAGAGAGTGTGACTGATATTGACTAAGGGTTTTTTAGGTTAAAATTGGATATTGATTTGGGTTATTTTGGTTTGGTGGGTAATGAATTGGGTTATTATCTTGGGGCGGGTCGAGGTTTTTTTTCCATTGAAGAATTAACTATTTTAATTAATTATGAATTGACTAATAAGAAAAAGACATGTCATTAATTAAATGGGGTCAGATTAATTCGTCAAATAAAAGGGTAAAATAGCCCCAATAGATGGAGGGAAAGGGCATTTCAGGACCAATAGGTAGATGGAAGGTATTTTTGGGGTGAATCTAAAAAATAGACCCAAATTGGGGTGGCTCTCAAATTTTAGCCCTAAATAAAAACACTTCCTTAAAATAGCCTTTACCTATTAACTAATATTTTTTGGATGAAATTGCCCTTCATCAATGAATTAAATTATATAAATGATCCTCATAATGGATAACAACTCCATATTTATATCTTACAACATTTATTTTTTTTCTCGTTTTAATTTTAGTTTGATTTTTAATTTTTCTTTTCTCTTTTTATTTTTATTTTTTCTCAACCCTTACTTTTTTTTTCTTTTCACCTCTCAACTTCTTTTTTTATTTTATATTATTTTGATTTTTTTTCTTTTTTTTTATTTTTTTGAGTTTTTTTCAACCCTTACTTTTTTTCTTTACACCTCTCAGCGTCTACTTTTATAAAAAAAAAAGATTATTTTTCTTTTCATTTTTTCTTTTTAAATTTTTCTCGACCTTTATTTTTATTTAATCTTTAATTTTTTAATTTTTTATCAACCCTTTATTTTTTTCCTATTCTCTCTCAACTTCTACATTTTCTTTGATTTTTATTTTTTAAATATTTTTCTTTATTTTCTTCTTTTTCTGCAATTTTTATTATTTTTGTTCTTTTCTTTAATTTCTTTCATTTAAGTTACATCTCATGAGCAAGAGTTGACACTATCACATTATAAAGGCAAGACTTATGACTTTCGAACAACAAGCTACGTTTCATGGGCAAGAGTTGAAACTACTATATTGTAGAGGCAAGACTATGACTTTCAAACAATAAGTTATGTTTCATGGGTAAAAGTTGACACTACCACATTGTATTTTGATTTATGAGATGTTTTATAACTCTTACCTTGGAAGCAATACTTAGCTTAGGGACTTTTAACCAACAAATTATACCCCATGGGCAAGAGTTGACTCTACCATGTTATGTTTTCATTTATGAGATATTCTACAACTATTGCATTAGAGGTAAGATTTCGCTTAAAGACTTTCAAGCTACAAATTATGCACCAGGGGAAAGAGTTGACTCTACCACATTATGTTTTTATTTATGAGATATTCTACAACTATTGACTTAGAGGCAAGATTTAGCCCAAGGACTTTAAAAAAACAATTTATGCCCTATGGACAATAGTTGACTCTACCACGTTATCTTTTCATTTATGAGATGTTCTACAACTATTGCATTAGAGTCAAGATTTAGCTCAAGGACTTTCAAACAACAAATTATGCTCCATGGGCAAGAGTTGACTCTACCACATTATGTTTTCATTTATGAGATATTCTACAACTATTTCCTTAGAGGAAAGACTTAGCTCAAAGACTTTCAAACTTTAAATTATGCTCCACGGGCAAGAGTTAACTCTACCACGTCATGTTTTCATTTATGAGATGTTTTACAACTATTGCCTTAGAGACAAGACTTAAATAGCTCAAGGAATTTCAAACTACATATTATGCCCCACGGTCAAGAGTTGACTCTACCACGTTATGTCTTCATTTATGAGATATTCTACAATATTGCCTCAAAGGCAAGACTTAGCTCAAGGACTTTCACACTACAAATTATGCCCCATGTGCAAGAGTTGACACTATCACATTATGTTTTTATTTATGAGATGTTATACAACTTTTGCCTTAGAGGAAAGACTTAGCTCAAGAACTTTCAAACGACAAATTATGCCCTATGGGCAAGAGTTGACACTACCACGTTATGTTTTCATTTATGACATATTCTACCACTATTGTCTTAGAGGCAAGACTTAGCCCAAGGACTTTCAAACAATAAATTATGCCCCACGGATAAGAGTTGACTCCACCATGTTATATTTTTATTTATGAGATATTCTACAACTATTGCCATAGAGGGAAGATTTATCTCAAGGACTTTCAAACAACAAATTGTGTTCTATGGGCAAGAATTGACTCTACCACATTATGTTTTCATTTATGAGATATTCTACAACTATTGCCTTTGAGGCAAGACTTAGCTCAAGGACTTTTAAACTAAAAATTATGTCCCACGTACAAGAGTTGACTCTACCACATTATGTTTTCATTTATGAGATGTTCTACAACTATTGCCTTATAGGCCAGACTTAGCTCAAGGACTTTCAAACTACAAATTATGCCCCAGCGGCAAGAGTTAACTCTACCACGTTATGTCTTCATTTATGAGATTTTCTACAACTATTGCCTTAGAAGACTTAATTAGCTCAAGGACTTTCAAACTACAAATAATGTCCCACGGGTTAGAGTTGACTCTACCACGTTATATTTTAATTTATAAGATGTTCTACAACTATTGCCTTAGAGGCAAAAGTTAGCTCAAGGACATTCAAAATACAAATTATGCCCCACGGGCAAGGGTTGACACTACCACGTTATGTTTTCATTTATGAGATGTTCTACAATTATTGCCTTAGAGGAAAGACCTAGCTCAAGGACTTTCAAACTACAAATTATATTCCACGGGCAAGAGTTGACACTATCACGCTATGTTTCATTTATGACATGTTCTACAACTCTTGCCTTAGAGGCAAGGCTTAGCTCAAGGACTTTCAAACTACAAATTATGCCCCACGGGCAAGAGTTGACACTACCACGTTATGTTTTTATTTATGAGATGTTCTACAATTATTGCGTTAGAGGCAAGACTTAGCTAAGGACTTTCAAACTACAAATTATATTCCACGGGCAAGAGTTGACACTATCACGCTATGTCTTTATTTATGAGATGTTCTACAACTCTTCCCTTAGAGGCAAGACTTAGCTCAAAGACTTTCAAACTACAAATTATGTTCCACGGACAAGAGTTGACACTACCGCGTTATGTTTTCATTTATGGGATATTCTACAATTATTGCCTTAGAGGCAAGAATTATCTCAAGGACTTTCAAATAATAAATTATGCTACATGGACAAGAGTTGACACTGCCACGTTATGACTTTATTTATGAGATATTCTACGACTCTCGCCTTACAGACAAGACTTAGCTCAAGAATTTTCAAGGAATTTCGTAATAACAATTCATGCCCTTAAATTTGCTTTAATATCAAAAAAAGAAGATCCATTTGCAGATTATCCAACTTTTTATTTATTAGCAAAACACAATAGAAGTTGAGAAAAAATAAAAAAAACGATCAAACTAAATAGAGAAATAAAAAAGGAAAGAAAAAAAGAAAGATTAATAAAAAGGCAAAAAATTAAAAAAAATTGAGAAAAATAAAAATGAGAGGAAAAATAAAAATAAAGTTTGAGAAAAATGATAGAAAAAATGAGAACTGAAAAAAGAAAAAAGCGATCAAACAAGATTGAGAAATAAAAAAAAAATTGAGAAAAAAAAGGCAAAAAAAAATAAGGATTAAGAAAAAAGAGAAGAATTACAAAAATTGAGAAAAATAAAAATGAGAGGGAAAATTAAAAATAAAGTTTGAAAAAAATGAGGAAAAAAAAGAGAACTAATAAAAACTAAAAATAAAAAATAAATAAAGGTAAAAGACAAATGAATTAAAAAAAGGATTAAAAAAATAGATAATACTTGAGAAAAAAGAGAAAAAAATAAAAGTTGAGACAAATTAATGAAAACATGAAAATAAAATTAAAGAAGAATAAAAAGTGAAAATAATAAAAAATAGAATAAAAAAATTAAAGAAAAAAATAAAAAGGTAAAAATAATACAATATAGAATAATAAAATTAAAGAAAAAAATAAAAAATAAAATTTTAGAGACAAATGTGTATGGAAAGTTTAAAATATATTCGAGGTATAGAGGGGTAAAATGATACTTGTACTATATTTAAAAAGTAAGAAAGGTTATTCTTTAAAGACATTTCTTTGTGGGGTCA
Source organism: Capsicum annuum (assembly GCF_002878395.1). Classification (NCBI taxonomy): domain Eukaryota; kingdom Viridiplantae; phylum Streptophyta; class Magnoliopsida; order Solanales; family Solanaceae; genus Capsicum; species Capsicum annuum. The sequence continues at coordinate 35,653,247 of NC_061111.1, read as the reverse complement.
AATATCTAAAGCCACCCATATTTGGGTCTATGACAAACAATTTTGTGACATTTTTACACTATTTTATATAGTTGAAAGACATTTTAGGCCCTTTTTGGTTTCTTCTTTTTATGTATTTGATTTTATTTTATTTTTGTATTCTTTATAAGAAGATTAGTTCATACATACTAATTGTTCTATTAAGTTACCCATAAAGCAATCAAGATTCAAATCAATTTCTTTGAGTCGATGTCTCAAGTAAAAAGCGTTAGATTTTATGTCATAAATCTATACGTTGCTAATTGGATCTTGCCAATGCTTTAGGACATGCGTTCTTGAAAATTGTTGGACTATTCATTCGAATTTTTATATATTTATTTTTTGTTTTTTTATTCTTTACTATTTTGTTTTTGTACTAGTAAATTTTCAATTCTAAATTTGGGCTCTATCTAATCTTGCTATTATCGAGTTAGAATAAACAATTTTTTATTACTGAAGAGAAATTGAAAAATCGTGAATGTATGTTCGCATCTGATTTAGAAAGATGTATGGTACCTTGCATATCATTAATTTAGTTTCTTGAAGCACTCAATATAATGTCTACAACAAAACCCTTTTAACAGAGCACTTTGAACACCTAAGCTTTTTATCAATCAAATAATTAACGATAGCCTTATAATGTGGGAAAAATCCTTTTGGCCATAAATTGGCCATAATAGTAATAAATTCTATTCACTTCACACTATAAACTAATTTTGTTTAGGATATTTTTGCCCCTTTCATCTTAAATTTAAAATTCTTTCATTAATTATTTTATTACTCTTTCCCAATACATTGGAAATTATCTCAATACATGAGAATGGACAAATTAACATAATTTTCATAAATATGATTGTATAGTACTTATTGTTTGAAAATAACAGTCTAGGATAAAAATAATAATATAAAATTAATTAATTATATTCTCATATATTCAAAATCAGTGTGACCAAAGTAGTATTATCTGAAATTTTCAATTTAACATTATACATTCATGTATCATATCGACTTAATTATGCGTTTTATCACATAAATAATTCTTATTATTTTAATCTTAATTTTAAATTTTATATCTCTTTATTTTATATAGATAAATAGGAGGTATACATATATATCTTAAAACCTATCAAAATTTTGAATAACTTTTAAATTTTTATTTTTGTTGAAATTTGATTCATAGTTTAGTATTACATAAAATAAGCAATTATCGAAATTTTCAACACAAAAAGTTAATTATTTTTTTATGAATTCGGTTGTATAATTTTAATTATGCTATAATTTTTCTCATGATAATTCAAATGATTTTTTTTTCATTTCAAATCCTTTCTATCTATTTTTAGAAGTAGAGCAGAAAGAAGTCAACATAACATCTGAAAATTTTGCATAAAAATTTTTTTAGTTGAAAAAAAAACTACCCCATGTTAATCTTACACTTAAATTATATATAAATGATAAGAAAAATACATAAAGAAAAGAATAAAAAATATTTACGAGTTTTAAAACTAAAAGTTTGCATAGTTAAATAATTTTTAATATAATATGAAAATATTTTAATAAAAACAATAAAAACTTAAAACACTTTAGACGTGGTAGTTATTGACAAGTTATAAAAATCATATAGTTCATAAGTGTCGACTTTAATTAATAATAACCTAAGAGAGTCACAGATTGATGTTGTAGTCTTCCGTCACTATGTTACACCGATTTAATAACTTAAGAACCATTATTTATATATTTTTTTTAATATATATGACTTCTAATTTAGGAACTATATTAATTTTTTTGTTTATACAAATTTAAACTACATATTTGAATAGTTCTTTTAGAAAAATATTGTTTAAAAATATTTCAATAGTAATAGTCAAAGCTCAAATTACTTTAGACATGATAGATATCGACATAAAATAAAAATCATATAGTTTAAAAAAATTTGATATTGGTTAAACATCAATTCAAAAAAGTCACACATTAATGTTATAGTCTTGCGATCCGATGTACTTTAATTATTGTATTTGTTAACTGTTGAATTAAAAATATAATTATTAGCCGGTGAATCATTAATTATATTTGTTATTAATATGAACTTTAACTAAGTAATTTTATTTTATGTTTGAAAAAATCGAACAACATATTTAAATAGTTTTAAAATATAATTAAAAATAAATTCTATAACGATCGTCTAAATTCAAAATTCTTTAAACATGATAGATATTAACACATTATAAAAATCATAGAGTTCATAATTGTTGGCCCTATTAAACATCAACCCAAAATAATCACTCGTAACCATTGTCATAATTTCCTAGTACTCTAAATAAAAATTAACTATGTTCATATTAAATGTTTTTTACATTTCTTAATAACCTGAAGTAGAAATATTGATTAATTACAATATTTTGTTTGAAATAATTTATTACGGCTACAAGTTGAGGTTACTATTGCTAAATTAACTTTTATCGTCAAAATAATTTTTTCAGTTACACTAGGCATGTTGTAGGTGAAAATTAAAAATAATTAAAAATTTAAATAACTAAAATTAAAGATAGGTAAAAATTATCTGCTATCACCTAACATTGATTCTATCACATAAAAAAAATTCAAACATAAACTTCATTTAACTTTAAAAATTAATATATTTGTAACATAAAAATATTTTATCTTTAAAGTTTAGAACACAAAAATTATTTGATCACATTTTTGTGTACTATTTAGAAAATAACAAATTAAAGGACATATAAATAACAAATGTAAATAATTAATAAAATTGCTTAATTAAAGCACATATTAAAAACAAATATTAATAAATAGAACTTTAATTTATTAATTTTTATATTTATTATTAATACGTCCTTTAATTAAGCAATTTTATTAATTGTTACATTAATAAATTTAAGTTTTATTTAAATATAATTTGAAAATATTTCGATGTCGATAGTCACAATTCAAAATATTTTAAATATGGTAAATATTGATATATTATAAAAATTATATTTTAATAGAAAAAAAAGTATTATAAATCACAACAATTAAAAATTTAAATTATTTTAATTATTGATTATCTAAATTATATCTATGTCACATAAATTGAGGCAAAAAATAGCACGGGATTGTTGATGTCTAGTATTTATATAAATGTGAAATTTTACAAATAAATTACGTAAAATTTCTATATTATAAATGCAGCGGTTTCGACATGCTTGTCAACTGCTTCAATAATGATTTTATTATGTCACCCCTAATTAATTATTATAAATATTTATGTATTAAAAAATTAATAATATTTATTATATGTCTGCTTCAACCATTATTTTACTAAGTATCACCCTTAATTAATTATTATAAGTCATCTAAATATTAAAAAGTTAACAATATTTAAAAAAAAATATAAAATAGACACAAAATGATAAATTAACCGTTAATGGTTTAAATTAACTTGACGTCTTATATTAGACCCACTTAAATTTTTTGCAATTTTGACATGCTTGTCAGCTGCTTCAACCGTGATTTTACTATATTGCTCCTAATTAATTATTATAAGTTATTTATGTATTAAAAGATTAATAGTATTTAATTAAAAAATAACTATTTATGACATGTCTGCTTTAGTTACTTCAACCTTCATTTTACTAAATTTCACTCCTAATTAATTATTATAAGTCATCTAAGTATGAAAATGTTAATAATATTTAACATTAAAGTAAAATAGACATAAAATGATAAATTAACTCTTAATGATTTAAATTAACTTGACGTCTTATATACCCACTTAAATTTTTTTCACAAATATTTTTTATAGTAATTTTGTTATTTCACATTTGTTTAGTTGTTGTAAGTCATTTAAGATATGTCTGTTGCTTCAATCATAATTTTACTATTACCCTTAATTAATTATTATGGTCATCTAAGCATTGTGCCACTTAAAAGCGCATTTGTAATTTATTTATCTCACTTATAAAGGATGATAAACCGACAAGTCTTACACATCTATGTAAGTCAAATTAATTACGTAAGAATCATTACTTATATATTTGTAACGAACTTTTCCTCTAAATAAATAATTTTATTAATTATTATATTTAAATAAATTTAAACTATATTTAAATAAATTTTTAAATGTAACTCAAAAATATTTGAAATGCCACAATCAAAATTCAATACACTTTAATATGATAGACACTGTCACACGTCAAACTCCATATAATTCGTATGTCTCGACTCTAGCTAATAACAACCAAAAAGAATCACACTATAATAATGTAATCTTACACTCTAATTTTACACCGATTTGATAACTTACAATTCATTTTTTATATTTGTTATTAATATGACCTTTAATTAAGTAATTTTACTGATTAATATGTTTAAATATGATCACTAATTAAGTAATTGGTGTGATCTAGTTTTCTACTGAAAAGAAACTCTAACAAAAATTAATTTGATTTAGTTTTAACTACAAAAGGTCAAACTCAAAATCAACCCGATATTACATTTATTCATTTTTTTGCAAATATTTGTACATAAAATATCTAATTTAATGTAATTATACGTACTTTTTAAATTTCATTTTCATAATTTTTATTTTTACATATTATTTTAGGCTTGAATTTAGAATAAAATTTTACAGTCTACAGATGTTAATAATTCAAAATAGCTAAAATTGAAAATAAATCAATATTAATATTAACAAATGAAATTCAATTCAACACAAAAATAATAATAGTGTTAGATGCCAATTCTCTAGTTTGCATTGGTTTAGTTGATTAAAATATTTTTTTTATGTTTTTATTAATTAGTGATGTAACTAATTAATATTCATGAAAATTCTACCTAATTGATCCTTTTTAGTATATATTGGACCATTATTTCACTTCAAATTAGATCTGAATAAATCAAAATATACCAAAATTTTAACTTTTTTTAATTGTGAAGATAAAACACCATACAATATACATTAATAATTTAAATAGAAAATTAAAAACATTTAAAGTTGCTTAAGACATATAGTAATAATTATTCTAATATGATAAGCTTTAACTCCACATTCACAGTAATAACTGCCAATGAAATTTTGCCCCCAAAAAGTGATAATGAAATTACCTAAGAAAAATAATTAATAATTAATTGACACAACAATCAAATTAGAAAACTTAATTTTTACAAAAGGGAAACGAATAGAAATTTCATTATTGCATCCCAAATCGGATAATGCACAAGAGAGTAATAAACTCTTGATGGTCTTAGCTGTTAAAGAATTAATGTTGCACTTGACTTTTTTAATTTTGGAAATAGCAAAAGATTTATTATTATTTTTAAGAGAAAAGGTTGTTAAAGTCTTTTCACTATTATGGTCATTTAGCACTAATATGTGTTGTTTTGATTATATAAGCTAAAAATCATGATCTTGTTTCGAACTCATAAAACGACAGTGTTAAAAATTAAGACTTCAAGAACTCAAAAAATCAGATCAAATCCAATAGAATAAAAAAAGTATATGACTTTATCAAAGAATTCATAAAAATGTATCACTCAATTCACTGAAAAATACTGTGAGATAATTATAAAGGATAACCTTAAAGTAAAATAAAAAACGTAACGTCTAAAAAGGGAGGAGATTCTTTTCCCTTCTTTTAGGCGTTGCATTATTATTTTTTTCTTTTCTAAATTATTTTTTATGGTGGTTTTATCGTAATTTTTCAGTGATTTGAGTGATAAATTTCTATGCACTTTTTTGATAGACTTTCGATTTTTTGGTTCTATTGGATTTGTATATGATTCTTTTGAATTCATAAAGCCTCGATTTCTAATGATGTATGTATTTATGAGTAAAAAACAATACCTTGAATTCAGTTTATGTAATGAAAATCTCATAAATGGGGCTATTGTTAATTATTTTATTGATAAGACATTACGTATTAGTACTCTGTTAAAAGATCTTTTATTTTAAATATTTTTAGTTGATTGAGTGATTCACGAAAATAATTTAGTGATATGATAGACATTGTACATCTTTCAAAATCAAATATGGTGTACTGGAATTAAGAAGTTCATTAAATGTATACATGTATTAGATTTAGTATTCAATTATTGACATTCGTGGATATAATGTTAAAATTTAGAACCATAGAATTAAAGTTATAATTTTGTCTTTGTGCTTTTGAGTTATTCTTGTTGTTTTTGTTGAAAAATAACTTTTTCATTTCTATTTGAGAAAATGCATCAAACCCCTCCCCCGAACTTATCTGTCCAACTTACTTTAACACTAAACTAACCTTCTATTTATTTACCTCCTTTAACATTTTTAAGTGAATTAATTTCACCTCTTAATATATAATACCACTCTCATAACGGAGAGTGCATCACACTTGCTGACATATCAGCGCCACATCAGCGCCACGTCGGAACCACATAAATAAAGTATTTTTTTAAATATTTTATATATATATATATATATAAAAAAAATATAAATATTATATATATATAGAGAGAGAGAGAAATATTATAGATATATATATACATGTTTTTAAATATATATAAAATATTTTAAAATAAAAAAATAACCTCCCCCTTCCATCGTCTTCATAACCCCCCTCCCCTCTCCCTCGCCCGTCCACCGCCACACCTGCACATACCCCGTCCACCTCCGTCCACCCCCGTCCACGTCCACACTGCCATACCTGCACACACACTCGTCCACCTCCGTCCACCCCCACATAGCCACACCAACACACATACTCCATATTTTTCGGTGAATTTTCGTCGGAAAACGCATTACCACTAGCAAAAAAATCATAAAATAGTGATAAAAAAACTCTATCCACCTGATAAATTCGATTAAATCAACACCAAATTCTCTAAAATCAACAACCAAACATCCAAACAATGTATTTTTTTAATTTTTAAATTTAATTTGATGATCCCAATTATCAAAAATGCTAATAAAAAATTCATATCCTCAATTTCTGCTGAGGTAAAAATGGATATAGGTTGAACTGATAACAAGGCTAGGCACACTATTTGAACTTATATTTCTTTTTTGTAAGGTTGAGGATGAAAATGACGTTGAAATTCGTTCATCGGTGTGCGAGTGTGTGTTTTTTCGGTCAGCTGTGTGTGTATTGTGAGTAATCTGTGTGAAGCTGTGTGTATGTGTGTAACAATGTGTGTGAGGTGTGATGAAGACGATTTTGAGAAGATTAAAGAAAGAAAATGGGTGGAAGTGATGAAGAAGAAAGGGGTGGGGTATGGTTTTTTTCGATATTTTTTATTCATAATAAATAATTTTAAAAATTATTTTTATTTTTTTAAAAAAACACGCCTGAATTTTTATTTTATTTTATTTTAATGCCACCTCAGCTGTAAGGGTGGAATTTATTCACTTCAGAAAGATTTAGGAGGATAAATAATTACTTATTAAGTTCAAGTGCTAAAGTAAATTGTCAGGACAAGTTTAGAGGTTTTTAATGTATTTTCTTTTTCTATTTATGGCTTCAATGAAAAAAAAAAGACTTTTGAGATATCTCAGCAACATACATCAAATATGTTGAAGTCTAAATGAAAATGTCTTTTATCTGAGAAAGAAAAAAGGGCCACAGATGCTATGCTAAGGGAAAATAATTATTTGGACCTATCGTTGACACACGACATCAAAATTCTAGTCCAAATATGGCAAAAACAGTTGTCAACTTCTAAGAAGTTTCTCAATGAGGATCATTTTTTGGTACAGTTGGTTTTGTACATTGCCAATTAGAATGAGATGTTTCTCCTAAGAACGTTTCTAGATATCTATATGTTCTGTCATTCGTTTTTTTTAATTTATAAGGTTCTCATTATCTTATCTAAAAAGGAAGACTTTGCAGACTTTGAAACGACTTACAGTATAGACGAGATAGAAAGTATAAGATTTATGAAAAGTGCGGCAAGTACTTTGAGGCCTTTTCCAAAGGACTATCGGTATTCAAGGAGTAGATATAACTACATGAAATTAACCAAGACATGGAGTATTTGTTATGGAATGAAAGAGACAAGAAAGAAAATTGAACAAAAACTGAATGAAAACTCTTGATTGATTCTTTTTCTTGATTCAAATAGAAGAGTACATCTCTATTTATAAGAAACTAAATAAAATAAATAAGGAAAATATGATATTTTCCTTATAGCCATAAGACTAAATATTCTTTAATTAATAAACCCTAGACTTAAAAGGAAATAAATAATGTAAAATATTCTTAGACTAAAAAATAAAAAATAAAAAATAAAAATATTCTACCATTAATGAAAATGACAAAATAGAAGGAAGGTAAATCTCAACATTCCCCCTCAAACTCAAGTTGGTGTATCCAACTTGAGTTTGAACACTGAATTATTTTTGAAAAAATGCATTTTTTCTTGATTTTGTTGCAACAATCTAATAAAGTTGGTCTTGCTCGTGTTCATGTTTTTCTTCCATAAGTAGTGCTTTTGAATTGGCTTGGGTGTGTTTGAACTTGCATACTTTTGTGGCATGACCCTTTTGTTTGCAACTTCCACATAATGCATCAGATTTCCACTAGCAAAATTTTTCAAGTGTATTTTCTTTTTGCAATATTTGTAAGGTAGATAATCAACTTTTCTTTTTTGATGGTTCACGTAAAAAATATCTTCAACAACTTTTTCTTCTCTGTAGGTTTTTCTTTGCTCTTGTACTTGAAGAACGCTTATCAATACAACAAGAGAGATGACAGAGAGATCTTTAAATTCTTCCAAAGCGGAGATTGGCAGAGAGATGTGCTTGAAGGTTTGTGGGGTATTGAAAGAGAGAGTATTGATTGTCATGGTTTGAAACAAGATTTAAAATTATATGAATTAAAAATTGATTAAAAATAGCGCTACGTTAAAAATAAAAGTGAGGGTTAAAAATAGTCTTACGTTAAAAATAAAAGTAAGATTAAAAATATGTTGAAAATAGGTATGGATTAAAAGTGGTTGAAATTTTTTTTTCTTCAATAAATTCACAGATCCATGAGGATCGATGAAGGCTCTGATACCACTGTTATGAAATGAAAGAGACAAGAAAGAAAATTGAACAGAAACTGAATGAAAACTCTTGATTGATTCTTTTTCTTGATTCAAATAGAAGAGTACATCTCTATTTACAAGAAACTAAATAAAACAAATAAGGAAAATATGATATTTTTCTTATAGCTATAAGACTAAATATTCTTTAATTAATAAACCCTAGACTTAAAAGGAAATAAATAATGTAAAATATTCTTAGGCTAAAAAATAAAAAATAAAAATATACTACCATTAATGAAAATAAAAAGTTTGCAAATCATAAGACGATAAATCAGACGACAAAGAAAAACATACTAAAAATCAGTAAATTATTATATATTTTGGTCAATCGGCCTACATATTATAAAACCTAATATCGAAAAATATTAAACCTATTGGGAGAAATTCCCCCCTAAACAAAGACTCTTTAATGACTACATTGTGGATGCTATTGTGTTATGGTATGAGAAGGGGGGTTTTCTATTTATAGATGTCCAAAACCTTTCCTCTAAGAAAGAGGTTAGCCAAATATGGAAAAGAATTATGTTTTTTTCTTTCAGGAAAAGTAAAAGTAATTATGGTAACTTTTATTTTCCTTCTAAGAAAAAATAAAACATAAATATAGTAAGAAAATTAGGGCAAAAACCCTAATAAATCTCCCCCTTTTGGCTGGATTTTCTTCACTTGATCCGTCTTCTCTTCATATCACGTGCATGAACTTCGTTCTTGATATAATCTTCATAACTGTTGCTTGTCATGGTTAAAAATAAGGTTTAAAATATCATGGTTAAAAATTAGTTTAAAAGTAATATTTATTTTTATTTTTAAAGATGCATCAGCAGGCGTGTTGAAAATATGGTTGAAACTTGTTCTCCACATGTAGTTCGACAAAAATCTTCATTATTGCCCAAATTGTTGCAGTTTGATGTTGAAACCGCTTTGAACCTGTTTAATCTCGTCTCATCACACCATTGGACCATTGAACCGTAAGCTCTGATACCACTTGTTGGGTTCGAAATCGAGAGGGCGTCATGCGGAAGCTTAAAGTTTGCAAATCATAAGACGATAAATCAAACGACAAAGAAAAACATACTAAAAATCATTAAATTATTATATATTTTGGCCAATCGGCCTACATATTATAAAACCTAATATCGAAAAATATTAAACCTATTGGGCGAAATCTCCCCCTAAACAAAGACTCTTTAATGACTACATTATGGATGCTATTGTGTTATGGTATGAGAAGGGGGTCTTCTATTTATAGATGTACAAAACCTTTCCTCCAAGAAAGAGTTAGCCAAATATGGAAAAGAATTATATTTTTTTCTTTCAGGAAAAGTAAAAGTAATTATGGTAACTTTTATTTTCTTTCTAAGAAAAAATAAAACATAAATGTAGTAAGATAATTAGGGTAAATACCCTAACAGTATTCAGAATAAACCTTGAGGAACAGATAGAACAAAACATAAAATCTAGAGGAAAAAGAATGTCAACAGAAGAACCTATTAGGATACAAGAAGGTGGTAATAAAGAAAAGATTTATCACAAATAGTAGCATCTCATCAATAGATATTAATCCTCCCTAATACCTTTATGTATTGAATTTTGCTAGTATGACACTAGCCAACAACGATCAATAACTTCTATGATGGTAGAGGTTATCAGGGCTGAGAAAGATCAGTTCTCACAACTTTATTAGAAAAAAATAAACAAGGCTTCATCATTAATACTCATGCTATTCCATGAGCAAATTTGCCAGCTCTGTAATTTTAGCTTAAATACAATTGACATGGTGGTCTAATAATTAAATTCTTTGTCTAAATAAATTGTTGATGGCGTTATTTATTCGAGAATGGATAAAGAGTTGTGGACGAGCTTAGAGCGCAGATTTGAACAAATCAATGGTGCAAAACTCTTTCACTTGCAAAAAGGAGGAGTAAATTACGTAAGTCTACAACATTAAAATATATATTGCTGACTTTTAGCCATAAATTAATTATATCAATTATGGTCAAATCTTTATTATCATTTTATCATAATCCAATTAAATGGCCAAATTTATATCCCTTATATGTCATCTAATAAAGGAGCTTTCCAAAAAATCTCAATTAATTAAGGAGTGATTCCGAATTCTTTCAACGTAATGGAATAAAATATTTCATTTTCATAATCAAAGAGAAAAATACACACTATAAATTGAGAGAAGATTCACAAATCTGAAAGTTATTGTACCAAGATACTAATAAGTATCAACAAACGGGTTCAACCTAAAACAACTGAAAATGTCTAAATCTATATAAATAGATCAGAAATTGAACGAAGAACTCATGACAGTCTAAAAAATATGGCTCACCCTTGAGTTCGAACACTCTCTGAATACCATTGAGATATCAAAATAGTTGCTGGAATATACTCTGCACTCAATCAAAGAAAGAATACGTGTAGTATTAGTACACAAGAAAATAATGGTATACTGATAGGGTCATTGATCAATCCAAAATAAGAAATATGAACACATAACCATAACTTAGTAAGGCAAGACAATCATGAACACCTACTATGTAACCTTACCTCAAGTTCATAACACTTAACATTATGAATAAATTAGGGAACTTAGTCATTTTAAGTCAACAGGGATAACAAATCAAGTCAAGAATATGACTACCAACAAGACTCCAAGTCAATAATTATGACACTAGCATTTAAATCAGTCATGTCTCAATTACACAAATAAATAAATAATATCGAGTTATTCCACGACTTACAATTAGCCCAGACATCTCAAGAGTCCATAAGATTAACAACTATGGAAATTATCATGTAATTCGATTTACGTAAAGAAACACCTTTAGTATATAACCACATCAACCCAGTCCACTCAAGGAACTAATACAACAAGTCAACACTTAAAACTCAGTTGATTCAAGGAATCAATACAATAGTAAAAACATAATCTCCGGTTCACTTAAGGAACCATCAAATTCACCAATACATTGTACATATATGCTTAGGATCTTATGATTGCCAACGACATCTAGGCATGATATGACCTGCAGGGGATGAACTTTTGTTCGAGTACCAAATTTCAAACATTAAGCGTCTGTCAACCTTATACCAATCAATTCCATGAAAATATCTAAATACCGATATATCCCACAATAATAACGGATATTACAATAATCAGGATCACAATAATAACAAAAACAACACATGTAAAAACCAACAATCTTTCATATAAGTATATTGCATACGATTAACACTTAAGATATCAAACAATCATTCACTTTACTTGAACATGCATTGTACAAGCAATATGAAGGGATAGTAATCATGCACACATAATAAAAACTAGATTTCAACTACATTAAACAATCACCTGCTATAATCCAACCCTGAAATACTCTAACAAACTCAAGTCTTTCCTTTTCTTGCAACCTCGACTTGATTATGGTCTAAAAACATGAATATAATGTTGGGTTCATAGTATATGAAAGAAGTGTGAATGGAAAAATAGAGAATAAAATGGTGGAGGGGAATGAGATACTAAAATGGAAAGTGTACTCCCAAATTAGAAAGTTTAATCTTTCTCCCATATTGGTGGAAGAAGAGAACTTGAAAGTGTTTATAATCAAGAACACTTACTCCACATAGAAAGTGAGGCAAGAAATAATAGATGTCTCACGCCGTCGTCGTCGTTGCTCGCTCGGCTCAGCTTCGACTTCATCTTCGGCTTCGGATTTGGATTTGAATTTAGCAAATGATCGATCGATGAGATCTATCTTTTTGGACAAACTTTATTTGAATTCCGAAGAATGACAAGGAAAAATTTCAAGTTAACTGATGCATTGTTTTCGAACTAGTGCTTCAAAAATGATACATTGTACTGAACTGAGGCTACAGAAGGTTGCAATGGTATGAAATGATGCTTCAGAAGGATGTAATACTTCAATGAAGTGACACAATGATTCATGAAATGAGATGACTATTCAGGAAAAGATGTAATCTTTGATGAACAGACATGAACTTACAGCAAAGGTGTAACCTTTAGAGTGAACCATTTCCTCTTTTCAGAAGAGGCATGTTGTGGCTATATAAACCTGGTTTCTTCCACAGGTTTAGTATGAAATTTTCAGATTAAAAACTCTCTTCTTGTCTCAAAAATATTCTGTGTGATCACTCAAAACGTTCTGTGAGTTCAAAGATATTCCAACCGTTTGAGGTGCCGCTACTGTTGGTATGTTAGCCATTTTATCCCAGGAGAAAAAATTCCACAACCTCGGGTACAGTGAGGGGGATCATTTCCTTAAGAAAAATTTGTGATTTCGGACAACTTGGCTATTTTCTATTTCATCTTAATTTCTGCAAAATAAAATACACCTCTTAAAAAGGTCATTTTGATCTTGTGTTGAGATTATTTGATATACTTCATTGTGTTCTTGTTTATACTTGAACTCAAGTTGAAGTTGGTGTTGTAATATACAGATTCTGTGTACTTGAAGTACAAATGAAATAACAATCTTAAGGAAATAAATACTCCTACAAAATCTGTTTAACTTGTTTTTGGAGATTAAAGTTTTAACTTTCTACTCCGCGTGAAGTTAACTAGTGATTTGAAGTAATAAAAACTTCGTCACAAGTTAAAGATCATTCGGTTGACAATTGGAAGTCATAAAAACTTCATTGTTAACTAGAAACAAAGGATTTTTTTTTTAATTTTTATAAGTAGTATTCTGAAAATACTAAGTATTTTTTTGTCTTGTGGTGACAGAAAAATGGCAACTGAAAGTCAAATAATGGATGCGACAACGTCTATGGGGGCAACTAATATTGCCACATCAAGTCGCACAAATGCTCCACCAACAATAGCACCGACGGAGAAGCCCAAAAAATTTTTGGACATTGACTTTAAGCAGTGGCAGCAAAAGATGTTCTTTTACCTCACCACTTTATGTCTACAATGGTTCACTAGCGAAGACGCTCCTGAGGTACCTGAGGGAACCTCGAATAAAGACTACTTCATTATTGTAGAAGCTTGGAAACATTTAGACTTTCTTTGCAGGAATTATATTCTGAGTGGTCTCTAAGACGACCTCTACAATGTTTATAGTCGAACCAAGACATCAAAGGAACTATGGGGGGCACTTGAATGAAAATATAAGATGGAGGATGTGGGAATTAAGAAATTCCTTGTTGCACGGTTCCTGGACTTCAAAATGATAGATAGCAAATCTGTTGTCTCTCAAGTACAGGAGTTGCAAGTCATCATACATGATCTCCTAGCAGAAGGTATGTTTTTGAAAAATACCTCAGTTGAACAAATTAAAAATGTTCTTAATACTCACATAAACTATTTTGTAGGTTTGATTGTGAATGATGCTTTCCAAGTAGCACCGATAGTTGAGAAGCTACCACCTTTGTGGAAAGACTTCAAAAACTACTTAAAGTATAAACACAAGGAGATGACTGTTGAAGATCTTATTTTCCGACTTCATATTAAAGAGGATAATAAAGCTGTCGAAAGAAGGTCAAAGGGGAATTCTACAATTAATGGAGCACATATTGTAGAAGATGACCAAAACAATTCTAAGAAAAGGAAGAAAGCTAAACAAAGAAACAATAAACCCAAGAAAAAGTTCAAGGAAAAATGCATCAACTGTGGCAAGATTGGCCACAAGTCCACAAATTGTTGTGCCCCAAAGAAAGACAAGAAGAAGGATCAAGCAAATATGATTGAATCCAACAAATAATGTGATGATCTGCGTGCTATGTTCTCAGAATGCAACTTGACGGGGAATCCTCACGAATAGTGGATGGATTCTGGTGCCACCCGCCATGTATGTGACAATAAGGAGTTGTTTTCATCATTCGCTCTGGCTCAAGTAGAAGAAATGATATACATGGCTAACTCCACTACGACTAAGGTAGAAGGAACAAGAAAAATTTGCTTAAAGATGACTTCCAGAAAGGTCTTGACACTTAACAATGTGTTGTATATTTCGGAGTTACGTAGGAATTTAATTTATGTTTCACTTCTAGACAAGAACGGATTAAAATATGTAACCGTTTATGGAAAAATTATAATTAGCAAAAGAGAAATGTATGTAGGAAAAGGCTATCTGACTGAAGGCCTTTATAAGATGAATGTAATGACTGTTGAAATAAATACAAGTTCGAATTCTTCTTATTTTCTTGAGTCTTATAATTTATAGCATGAACGTTTAGACCATGTTAATTATAAAATGTTACGAAAACTGATTAACTTAGAAGTTTTGCCAAAATTTGAGTGCAATAAATCAAAGTGTCAAACGTGTGTGGAATCGAAGTATGCAAAGCATCCTTATAAGTCTGTTGAAAGAAATTCCAATCCCTTAGACTTAATACACACTGCCATTTATGATATGAAGTCAACACCATCACGTGGTGGGAAAAAGTATTTCATAACTTTTATTGACGATTGCACTAGATATTGTTATATCTACTTGCTAAATAGTAAGGATGAAGCAATAGATGCGTTTAGGTAATATAAAATTGAAGTTGAAAATCAGTTAGACAAAAGATCAAAATGATAAAAAGTGATAGAGACGGAGAATATGAATCTTCCTTTGCACAAATATGTGTAGAGAATGGAATAATCCATCAAACTATGGCCCCATATTTACCTCAATCTAATGAAATTGCAGAAATAAAAAATCAAACTTTGAAGAAAATGATGAATGCCTTACTTATAAGTTCTGGCTTACCACAAAACTTATGGGGGAAGGCTATCCTTACGGCCAATCGTATACTCAACAGAGTTCCCCATAGTAAGACACAATCAATTCCTTACAAAAAATGGAAAGAAAAGAAATCCAACTTGAAATATTTCAAAGTGTGGGGGTATCTAGCAAAGGTTCAAGTTCCTATACCTAAAAGGGTTAAGATAGGACCTAAAACGGTGGACTGTGTGTTCATAGGATATGCTAAAAGTAGTAAAGCATGCCGATTTTTGGTTCATAAATCCAAACATCTGGATATTAATGAAAATACAATACTTGAATAAGACAATGCTGAATTCTTTGAAAATATTTATCCGTATAAAACTAGACATGAATAGTCTAGAGGAGGATCTAAACGACCTCGAGATGAACCAAGTGAGAATGTACATAATGAAGAAAATCCAAGACGTAGTACATGTCAAAGAACGTCAACTTTGTTTGGATTGGATTTTGTAATATTTCTCTTAAAAAATGAGCCTCAAACATTTAAAGAAGCGATGTTATCGTCAGACTCATCCTTTTAGAAAGAGGCAGTCAATAGTGAGATAGATTCAATCTTAAGCAACCATACATGGGAATTGGTTGACCTTCCTCCCGGAAATAAACCTTTAGGTTCTAAATGGATCTTCAAAAGGAAAATGAAGGCGAATCGTACTATTGACAAATACAAGACAAAACTTGTAGTAAAAGGCTTCAAACAGAAGAAAGGCCTTGATTACTTTGATACATACTCGCCAGTAACAAGGATAACCTCAATTCAAATGTTAATTGCCTTGGCGGTGGTATATGATCTTTAAATCCATCAAATGGATGTGAAGAATGCATTCCTAAATGGAGATTTGGAGGAAGAAATATACATGGAACAACCTGAGGGTTTTGTGGTTCCAGGAAAAGAAAATAAGGTGTGTAAATTTGTTAAGTCACTTTATGAACTAAAACAAGCACCTAAGCAATGGCATGCAAAGTTTGACCAAACCATGTTGGCAAACGGATTCAAGATAAATGAATGTGACAAATGTGTATATATTAAAGACATACCAAATCACCAAGTCATTGTTTGTTTATATGTGGATGATATGTTGATCATCATCAGAGATATTTATGACATAAATGCAACCAAACGAATGCTCGGGAGCAAGTTTGATGTGAAAGACCTTGGAGTTGCAAATGTGATCTTAGGTATAAGAATCCATCAAACTCCACAAGGGTTAGCATTGTGACAGTCTCATTATATCTAAAAAGTACTTGACAAGTTCAAGGATATGGAATTTGGTATTGCCAAGACTCCATTAGATGTGAACTTTGCACTTCGAAAGAATGAAGGTGAAAGTGACTCACAATTGGAGTACACAAGAGTATTGGGATGTTTAATGTATATAATGAATTGTACACGACCATACATAGTATGTGCAATTAGTAAATTGAGTCGGTACATGAGTAATCCCAACAAAACTCATTGGATGGCAATGAAAATAGTTTTGGGAGATCTAAATACACTCAAAACTATGCTTTGCATTATAATAAATATCCTGCGGTACTTAAAGGATATAGTGATGCAAATTGGATCACCGGATCGAACGAAGTAAAATCCACAAGTGGATATGTATTTACTATCGGTGAAGGAGCAGTTTCTTGGAAATCATCCAAATAGACTTGTATCGCTCGCTCTACAATGAAATCTGAATTTATCGCATTAGATAAAGCCAATGAAAAAGCAGAATAGCTCCAGAATTTCTTGGAAGATATTCTGTATTGGCCCAAGACAGTGGCACCAGTATGTATACACTGTGATAGCCAAGCGGCAATAGGTAGGGCAGGGAGCATGATGTACAACGGTAAATCTCATCACATACGATGGAGACATAATACCGTTAGGGAACTTCTCTCTAGATGAATTATCACTATTGACTATGTAAAGTCTAAGGATAATGTGTCGGATCCACTTACAAAAGGCCTATCTAGAGAGGAGTGGAAAGAACATCCAAGGGAATGGGTTTAAGGCCTAGGACGAGTCAGCATGACAGTAACTCTACCTAGTAGACTGGAGATCCTAAGAGCTAGGTTCAAGAAGATCAAATGAAGTTGTGTCTGACAAGTTCAACATTTTCAATTACCCATCCCATTCTCATGATGTAGACAATGTATAGTAAACTAGGATAAGACTTAAGGTGAAAAGTCTTTTAATGATTATCTAAATTTGGCAGATTTGACCAAATAGTTAATCTACAGGATTGAACGTTTAGAAATTACCTATGCGAGGGTGAAGTGGAAGCCGCTTCAAAGAGAATGTAAGTAAAGGCCTATTCTCTAAGCTCTCATGAAACCAGGACGTGTTCATGGCTGAAAAGAACAAAACCATGAGAACTATAAACGTTAAAAGGCTGGTTGTGTGACATGTACTGTCTAGGAGTACATTAAAGATCGATGGTTCAAAGATATCAAATCTACCGATTGACCGAGTGCATCCGATGCATGTTCACTACGGAAAATTCAAAGGGAAACCACTTATCCAGATGCAATCAGTCTTTGCATGATGATCACATACTTGTCCGTAAAAATTTTACAAAAAAATAGTCATTCCCCATTCATATGAGGTATTATTGGGTTCATAGTATATGAAAGAAGTGTGAATAGAAAAATGAAGAATAAAATGGTGGAGGGGAAGGAGACACTAAAATAAAAAGTGTGCTCCCAAATTAGAAAGTTTACTCTTTCTTCCACATTGGTGGAAGAAGAGAACTTAAAAGTGTTTATAATTAAGAACACTTACTCCACATGGAAAGTGAGGCAAGAAATAATAGATGCCTCACACCGTCGTCGTCGCTCGCTCGCTCGGCTCAGCTTCGGCTTTGGATTTGAATTTGGCAAATGATCGATCGATGAGATCTATCTTTTGGACAAACTTTATTTAAATTCCGAAGAATGCCAAGGAAAAATGCAGTAAGATTTTTTCTGCAGTTTCGGACCTCCATTTATTTATACATTCAGTAACAGTTGCATTGTTTTAAGTGAACTGATGCATTGTTTTCGAAGTGCTTTAGAAATGATACATTATTCTGAACCGAGGCTACAGAAGGTTGCAATGGTTCGAAATGATGCTTTAGAAGGATGTAATCCTTCAATGAAAGACACACTGATTCATGAAATGAGATAACTATTCAGAAAAAAATGCAACCTTTGATGAACAGACATAAACTTATAGCAAAGGTGTAACCTTTGGAGTGAACCATTGCCTCTTTTCAGAAGAGGCATGTTGTGGCTATATAAACCTGGTTTTTTCCACAGGTTTAGTACGAAATTTTTAGATTAAAAACTCTCTTCTTGTCTCAAAAATATTCTATGTGATCACTCAAAACGTTCTGTGAGTTCGAAGATATTCCAACCGTTTGAGGTACTGCTACTGTTGGTCTGTTAGCCATTTTATCCTGGGAGGAAAAATTTCACAACCTCGGGTACAGTGAGGGGGATTGTTTCCTTAAGGAAAATTCATGAATTCGGATGACTTAGTTATTTTTTGTTTCATCTTAATTTCTGCAAAATAAAATACACCTCTTGGAAAGGTCATTTTGATCTTGTGTTGAGGGTATTTGATATACTTCATTGTGTTCTTGTTTATACTTGAACTCAAGTTGAAGTTGGTGTTGTAATATACAGATTCTGTGTACCCGAAGTACTAACGAAATAACATATAACACATAATGAATCAAATGACCTATAACATCGAGAATTATAACCTAATCCCAAACTCCAAGGCCAATTTCATGATCATTCCTTTAATTCTAGATTTTTTCTATCATAAATTCTTCTTAAGCCTATCAATTTCATGATTACATTAGTGGATTCTAGACGTACAAGAGTAAATTATTAACTTTTAACCAAAACTTAATGGTTTTACATTCAATCTATCCCATTGCAGCAAAAAAATAGGCTAGGTTAAGCTAAATCCTTCCCAAAACTCGTAAACTAGTAATTCTAGGGTTAAAAATTTGAAAAACTAGTTAACGAAAATGATTTACTTACTTTGCAAAGAAAGTTGGTGGAAAATTGCCAAAATGACCTAATTTTTTTTCAAAATGAGTTTAGAAAATAATAAATTATATTGAGATAATTTTACATAGATTTGCGTATATTCTGTTGTAACGATCCTTCAAATTATTTTGTGATCTTTTATTATTTAACCCTCCTCGTAGTATTTAGATGTGAATTATGACTTACGAAAATGGACAGCGTCAATTCTCGAGGTGTTCGAAGGTTATTTAAGTTATTAATTAGGTTCTTGAGTTTTAATAAGTAAAGCTTCATCGCGGTCAATCCTTAGTCAAGAAGACCATGTATTAGTCTTTTAATGTTTCTAATAGATTTGGAACGTATTTTTTATTCAATTTACATAATTAGTTTATTTTCTTGAGGTATCCAAAAAAATTCGAGGATCTATTGAAAGTTTTGATTATTTTAGACATTATTTTAGTTGGTGGTTGAGGAACCAAATTCACATTTTCTTATTTTATGTGACCCATGTACTAGAATAAACTTAAGTGAAAAGAGTTTAAAATAAAATTATAATATTAACATTAAATAGTGTTCCTACCAAAAAAAATAAAATTAAATAGTGTCGAGCAAGAGAAAAGCAACAATTGCAATTTTATTTTTTCCTCTTTCTTTTCACGATTTTGGGACATCTTCAGGTTAGCCTATGATTATTTTTATGTGGATATGTTGCTATTGCTATGGTATTCAGGGGCGAACCCACGTGGTTGCCAGGGTTCACCCGAACCTCCTCAATAAAAAATTATTTTGTATATATAAGGTAAAAAAATTTATATTTATGTATATATATTAAATTGAACCTTCAAAAAAATGGATGTTAGATAGCTTACTGGTACTGGTTGCACTTGTTGAGGCCCACGTCACGTGTTTGATCTTGTTGAGGCCCATGTCACGTGTTTGATCCCTACTGGAGCGTAGACTGTTTGATCCCTACTGGAGCGTAGACTGTTCTTTTTGAAAAAAATAATTAATTCACTATGTTGTCTTGTACAACTACTACTATTATTATTATTAAAAGAAAAAAAGTTGACTGCTGCTATTTAAAAAAAAAAAAAAAACATCAAAATAAGTTAGAACACAAAATCAATAAAAACTTAAAATCCTTTTTCCTTTTTCATTTGAAATTATATTTTCTTCACTTATTCACACATTTATATATTTATTTTTCAAACCCCCAAAGGGAAAACCTAGATCCGCCACTAATGGCATCATATTATATCTATAATAAAGGAGAGGGTGAGTAAAGGCTAGCCGTGACAATTACTTACGAGTGAATTGACCGATTGTGCCTTCGTGGTTTTATAATTAGGTTTGGTTGATGGGTAATCATAGTATAATGATGACAAGAGGCACATATGGGTATCATATGATGTCATCAGTGGTAGTAGTGTCGTGTGAGTGGAGGTGGGGATGAATTTGAAGTTGGACAGTAGTATTGCGTGAATTAATGTAATGGTTGGTTTTCTTTAGAATTACTCCCTCCGCTGATTTTACTCGTTCTAAATTGGGATGATACAACTATTAAGAAAAATAATAAATAACATGACTAGTTTATCATAGTACCCCTATTAAATGATGTTTACATTTTAATTTAAAGAAAAAATAATTAATGCAAAGGATATATTAATGAGATGGAGGGAGTAGATGTTAATGGTATATTAATTATGTCTTCTAATGATTGTGTATTGATGGCCAATCATTGGCTTGTAATGATGATGTAAAGTGAAGGTTAGAAAATTTCTAATTTCATAATCCCAACAGTTACGATCTTGTGGCTAGATTAGGCTTGAGGAAATTTTTCATGCAATTGCCACTAATTACAATATTTTATAGGCAATTTGGCTTTAGGTCTAGGGATCTTAGACTAAGAGTTTATAAATTTAGTGTGATTGGATTTGTACTCTGATGAAAATTATTTGAATAGATTGGGCTCGTTCGGAGATAATTCAAAAAGATAAAGCTTTCATTTGACTCTCTCAATTTCAGATTTACGTTACGGGTCTTATTTTAAGGAAAGTTGAGAACTTTTTGACTTCTTTTCTAAGTACTTATGTAATACCTCAAGTTTTTTTTGAGGTCTAGACCCATAAAAGGATAGATCATTGAATTAGCTTTCCAACGTCACCAATCTCGCCTTGATATGATATTGTAGTGAGAAGTTTTAGAATTTTTCCATGAGGGACAGTTAAACTGCCAGTGACAACGACTCTGGCAACGATCTGTTACTAGACATAACGAGGCGTTTTGTGTGATTCGTTTCCATACCAGTGAGGAATCTCAGATATTGGCCCAGTGGCAAGGAGTCTAGCTCATGACTCATTATCAGACATAACGAGTCATTGTATGGACCTATCGTCACAACAGTAAGAAATTCAGAAATTAAGTCCCTGATAACGACTCCACCTAACGACCCGTTATCAGACCTAACGAGTCGTTAGGAGGGGATTTGTCGTCATAACAGAAAGGATTCAGAACTCAGGTCCTTAGATCACGACTCAAACCACGACTCGTAACCAGTCGTAACGAGTCATTATATGAGTCGTGACGACTGCTTCATAGAAATTCTTTCATGATAGGGACTTTTTGGTCTTTTCCCACTCTTTTAACTCCTAACCCATATTGTTTAGGCTTACCAAGGGTGGAATAAAAAACTATTTTCCCCAAATTCACCATTTAGTCTTAAAATCAATTCACAACAAGAAAAGAAACAATTTTCTCATCTCCAAAGACAAGCTAGGGTTTCTCCATCTCAAGGTCAATTTCAAGGATTTTTCAAAGGTTTCTACTTCATGTGTGTGGGATTTCATCAATGGGTTCCTTCTACCCATTGAGTCCCAATAACTTCTCAGTCCTCAAGTTTGATTTCCCTTCAGGTTGAGTTCCAGGTCAAATATAAGTTTTTCTTAAAATCTATAGTTTATTTTTGTAAGAAAACCATGAGTACATGTTTCCTATAAACGAAGTATCTTTCCATGTTTTAAAAGTCCTGAATTCCCTGAGTATCATAGATATTGAGTTCTTCGACTTAAATTGTGATTTTTCTCATGATGTTCAGTTAATATTGTTGTTTTTAGAGCTGGTGGGTTATGAACATCCGATCATACAAATCTATGCATTTATTAGTTACATATCACGAGTATTTCAGATCATGTTTGTGCTATTATTTTCAAAACATGATTTTATTGAGCATATACCAGTTATTAGTGTTAGTTCTGCTGGGAGTAGTACTTAGCACCAAGCGGACATAGGGATGAAGGCTTACCCATCAGTTTAGGCTTGAGACCTTTAGAAGCAATCCCTAAGTTCTAGAACTACGGTGCCACTATAGGTTATAAGGGGTCACCCGTCAATTTAGGCTTGACATCCTCGTCTTTCAAGATATCAGTTTAGTGGATCCACGCCAGCCAGTATTGGTACCGTTGGAAAGGTATTGAAACACTTCCAACTATGGTTATAGGTTGGACCCCAGTTTTGCTTAGATTGGGTATGTCAGTTATTGTTAGATCCCATAGTCCTCAGTTTAAATTCCAGTTTAAGTTTCAGATCGGACTATACATGACCTTGTATCCAGTTATTCAGTTTAATTTAGTACATGATGATATTTGGTATTGGATTCAGCTTTACTATGTCTCATGCATGCATGTTCAGCATATGTCAACTTGCTTCAGCTTTCTCATCACACATACTTAGTATATTCAAAGTACTGATCGCATACTTTTTGCGCTATATTGTCTCATAATATAGATTCGAATGCTAAATACCTAGACCGCACTTAGAATGTTCCCGCATCACTCAATAGCAGTTATTGGCGAGTCCTCATTATGCGAGGGCTAGTTAGTAGATATTTACTTTCCTCCAGTCTATTTTATTTTAGTCAGTTGGAATTAGTTGGGGGTTTGTCCTAACAACTTATCATGTTTTAGAGACTTTCAAACAGATGTTTACCCTTTCAACATATTGGGTTGTCAGATAGTTTTATTTCTAGTTTTGTTCAATATATAGTTTTACATTGTTATTACTTCTATCAGTTATGTCAGTTAGCTTCCGCCCAGTTATTTGTCATTCCCTCAGTATTCTAATGTATTCCATACCATGGGTTAAATTGAGGTCACTTATGGCTCTAAGCATCGTGTTACGACTAGAGGTTAGTCTTGGGTCATGACAAACTTAGTATCAGGGCACAAGGTTTAAAGTATCCTAGGGTGTCTGAAAGCTGCGTTAAGTAGATTCTAGTTCATGAGTGTGAAGCATGCCACACTTATGAAATATTTTAGGAAATTCTCCCTTCTTTCATTATTCATGTTGTGCTATGGAGCATAAGCTTTATAAAATTCTTCTTCGTCCTCTACCCATTTATAGAAAATACCTTCCAAAAGGGCTAACGAAAGGAGGTATGGGGATTAGCTAACACCCCCGCCAATTTAGGAAGACCCTGTGAATGAGTAGGTCTCATACACTGAATTTAGGGCTGCTTTCAAAGCATTATCCCATATTATGACTGCTCAGAATAACCAACAGTCTATTTTCCTAACTAATCACCCATTAGTGAATATGACGACAACTAGAATCTGGGATTTCACGTGGGTGAATCCGCCAATATTCTTTAGGTCTAAGTCTAAGGAGGATTCATAGGAGTTCTTGGATAGTGTTCAAAAGGTGATTGATATCATGGGTGTCACTTTGAGTGAAAGTGCTGATTTGGCTACTTACCAACTGCAAGGAGTGACTCATACTTTGTTTAAGTAATGGAAGGATGATAAAGGTGTAGATCCAAGGCCAGTAGAGTGGGATGAGTTTACGACTTTATTTCTGGACAAATTCTTTCCACTTGAGTTGACGGAGGCCAAAGTGAAGGAATTCATCAACTTGAAGCAGGGCAACATTTGTGTTAAAGAGTATTCACTCAAGTTTACTCAGTTAGCAAGGTATGCTCTGACTATGGTGCCTAATTCTAAAGCCTGAATGAGTAAGTTTGTGTCTGGTGTTTCTAAGGATATGTTAAGTAGGGTAGGAAAACCATGTTAATTAAGGAGATGAACATATCCAGGTTGATGGTCCATGCTCAATAGATTGAGAAAGAGAAGAAAAGAAAGAATAAGAGGGCCAGAACTGCTAGTTTTAATTTCTCTCAGGCAATTCAGATGGCAAGAATCATTCTTAGTTTCACAAAAAATCTTCAGCCTAGCCCCATCTTTCTCCAGTGCTTCAGTGCCCAAGTTCAGATAGGATACTTGTGATAGGGCACCAAGCTCAAAGTCCCAGGGTAGTGTAATAATGGTCACACCAACCCAGTTTGCAAGAGATGTTGTGGGAACCACAAGGGTGAGTGCATGGGCAATTTTGATATTTTCTTTGGGTGTGGGAACCCAAACCACAGAATAAGAGAGTGCCAGTGGTTGCACATAGTGGTAGAAATGATCGTCGGTAGAGTCAGACTAATTCTTCAGCAGTACCAGTAGGTCGCCCGACTCAGAAGGGTTCCATCTCTAGTGTAAGTGGTGGGTAGCATCAGAATAGGATTTATGACCTTTAAAATTGATAGGACCAGGAGGGTTCTCCTGATATGGTTACTGGTATGTTACAAGTTTTTCACCGTCATTCTTGTGCATTATTAAACCCCAGAGCCTCACTTTTCTTCATGACTTACGATATAGCAGTAGACTTTGGTGTTAGTCTAAAGTACTTACAGAACCCTTCTCTATTTCTACGCTAGTTGATAGGCCAATCATAGCCTGATGGGTATATAGATATTACCCAGTTACAGTGTCCCAGAAAATTACCTCAATCAATCTTGTAGAGTTAGAAATGGCTGATTATGATGTTATTCTTGGATTGGATTGGATCCACTCTTGCTATGCCTCAGTCAATTGTAGAAATATAATAGTTCAATTTAAGTTTCCTAATGAGTAAGTCTTAGAACAGAGGGGTAGTACCTCAGTTCCCAAAGGTTAGTTCATTTTTTTTCTTAAGGCGAGAAAAATAATTTTCAAAGGGTACATCTATTATCTCATTTGAATCAAGGAATCAAGGTCCAAAATCTTGAGTCTTGAGTCAATTTCTGTTGTAAATGAATTGCTAGAAGTATTTCCTGAAGATCCACCCGGGGTTCCTCCCAAGAGGGAAATTGACTCTGGAATAGATCTCCTTTCAGATACCTAGCCTATCTCAATTCTAGCTTACAGAATAGATCCAGCTGAGCTTAAAGAATTGAAAGAGAAATTGAAAGATATCTTAGGCAAGGGTTTCATCAGGCCTAGCGTATCTCTATGGGTGCCCAGTTCTATTCGTGAGCAATAAAGACGGTTCCTTCAGAATGTGTATCGACTACCATCAGTTGAACAAAGTCACAATCAAGAATAAGTATCCCATTCCTAGGATTAATGACTTGTTAGACAAGTTTTAAGGTGCTAATTGTTTCTTTAAGATACACCTCAGATCTGGCTATCATCAGCTCAAAATAAGAGAATATGACATCCCAAAGATAACCTTCAAAACTCAATATGGTCAATTTGAATTTATAGTTATGTCTTTTGGACTAATGAATTCCCCTGAACCTTTTATGGACTTTATGAACAGGGTGTTCAAGTAATATTTGGACATATTTGTTATAGTTTTCATAGATGATATCCTCATTTATTCTCAAAGTGAGGGTGAACATGTAGATTATCTGAGGATTGTCCTGCAGACTCTTAATAATCACCAGTTATTCGCTAGGTTCAACAAGTTCAAATTTTGGTTGAAATATTTAGCATTTCTTAGTCATATTATTTTTGGTGAAAGCATTCGAGTTGATCCTACAAAGACCGAAGCAATAAGAAACTAGCCTAGACCCATCTCTCTATCAGATATTAGGAGTTTCTTGGGTTTAGCCGGTTACTATAGATAATTTGTGGAAGGATTTTCTTTTATTTCTTCTCCCTTGTCCAGATTAACTTAGAAGAAAGTCAAATTCCAGTGGTATGATTTTTGCGAGAAGAGTTTTCAAAAGTTGAAGACTCGACTCACCATCGCCCCAATTTTAATTCTACCACAGGATTCAGATGGTTTTGTGGTTTGTTGTGATTCTTCCAGAGTTGGTCTTGGTTGTGTGTTTATGAAACGAGGCAAGGTTATAGCATATTCCTCTAAACAACTCAAACCTTATGAGAAGAATTACCCGATTCATGATCTCGAGTTGGCAGCAGTTGTCTTTGCCTTAAAGATTTAGAGGTACTATCTTTATAGGGCTCATGTTGATGTGTTCACTGATCACAAGAGCCTTTAGTATGTATTCATCCAGAATGATCTAAATCTTTGTCAGAGAAGGTGGTTAGAGTTGTTGAAAGATTGTGATATGAGGGTCTTGTATCACCCAAGTAAGGCCAATGTGGTAGCTGACACCCTTAGCAGATTTTTTATAGGGAGTGTTGCTCACGTTGAGGATGAAATGAAAGAGTTAGTTCATAAGGTTCATCAGCTTGCTAGGTTGGGAGTTTGGCTGGTTGATTCAACCGAAGGTAGTGTTTGGGTCCAGAATGGTTCAAAATCTTCCTTGGTTGCCAACGTAAACAAAACGTAAGATAGTGATCCTATTTTGCTCAAGTTCAAAGAGGCAGTTCTTTTCTCCTAAGGAAGAGATGGTATTCTTCGTTGTCAGGGAAAATTATATGTTTTAAATGTTGGTGATTTGAGGCAGCTGATGTTAGTGAAAGCTCATAGTTCATGATATTCTATTCACCCAAGAGTCACTAAGATATATCATGATTTGCGAGGAGTTTATTGGTTGAGTTCCATGAAGAAGGATATTGCAAAATTTATGGCTGTGTCCAAATTGCCAGCAGGTTAAAGTTAAGCACCAGAGGCCTAGTGGTACATTTCAGATGTTCAGTTTTCCTATTTGGAAGTGGGAAGTGGTGAACATGAATTTCATTAAACGGTTGCCTCATACGTGTCGTCAGCATAATTTTATTTGGGATGTTATGGATTGAATGATTAAGTCAGCTTATTTTTTATCGGTTAACACTTCAGATTCAGCTGAAGATTATGCTAGACTCTATCTTTGGTTGTTGGAGAAATTGCATGGATTCCTTTTGACCATTATTTCAAACAGAGGTACCTAGTTTACCTCTCATTTTTGGAAGGCTTTTCAGAAGGGTCTTGGTAACCTAGTTCATCTTAGTACAACTTTTCACCCGCAAACCAATGGTCATGCTGAGAGGATCATTCAGACCTTAGAGGATATGTTCAAGGCCTGCGTAATTAATTTCAAGGGTAGATGGGACGTTCATTTTTCTTTGATTGAGTTTGCTTACAATAACAACTATCACTCCAGTATTTAGATGGTTGTGTTTGAGGATCTTTATGGTAGGAGGTGTAGGTTTCCTATTAGTTGGTTCGAGGTTGGGGAAGTTGCTTTGATAGGGTCAGATTTAGTGTATGAGGCAATGGAAAAAGTTCAGCTGATTAAGGAAAGGCTTAAAATGGCCCTTAGTCATCAGAAATCCTATCCAAATATGAGAAGAATGGAGTTTGAGTTTGATGTTGGTGATTTTATCTATTTGAATATTTTTTCCATTAAAGGGGTGAAGATATTTAGTAAGAAAGGAAAGCTCAGTCCTCGTTATATTGGACCTTACAAGATTTTGAGTTGATTTGGTAAGGTAGCCTATGAGTTGAAGTTGCCTGCAAAGTTAGCATTAGTGCACTCAGTCTTCTATGTCTCTTTGTGAAAGAAGTGCATTGGTGACCCAGCATCAATAGTCCCTTTAGAAAGGGTTGGCATGGAGAACAGTCTCTCTTATGAAGAGGTACCAGTTGAGATCCTGGATCTTTAGGTTCATAGGTTGAGGAATAATAAAGTCACTTTGGTAAAGTTTGGTGGAGAAACCAGTCAGTTAAGGGAGCTACTTGGGAAGCAGAGATAGATATGATGACCAAGTACACCCATTTTTTCTCTTCGAACTCAGTTCCAGCTTGAGGTAATAGTTTCCCTAAGTAAATTAATTATTTCATTTTTATCTTAGGCCTTTCAATCATTTACAAGTCATATCACGCATTCATGAGTTCAGTTCAATCCATGCACCAGTCACAGATCCATATATTAATTCATGGTTTAGCTCATAAGTGTTCGTTGCAAAATTTCAGTTTCTCCCCTAGTGCTTCAGCTTAGTTAATTTCATTCGGGGATGAATGATCCCAAGGAGGAGATATTGTAATACCCTAAGTTTTTTTAGCTCTATATCCATAAAAGGATAGACCATTGAATTAGATTTCCAATGTCAGCATTCTCGCCTTGATTCGATATTGTAGTGAGAAGTTTTTGAATATTTCCTTGATGGACAGTTAAACTGCCAGTGAAAATGGCTCTGGCAATGACCCATTACTAGACTTAAGAAGTCATTGTGTATGATTCGTTACCACACTAGTGAGAAATATCAGATATTGGCCTAATGGCAATAAGTCTTGCTCACAACTTGTTGTCCGACATAACGAGTCATTGTGTGGAGCCGTTGTCATGATAGAAAAAAATTCATAAATTAAGTCCCTGATAACAACTCAACCTAATGACCCATTATCAGACCTAATGAGTCATTAGTAGGAGAGTCGTCGTGATAGTAAAAAGGGCTAAGAACTCAAGTCCTCAGGTCACAACTCAGACCACGACTCATGATCAGTCGTTATATGAGTCATGACGACTGTTTCTCAAGAATTCTTCCATGATTTAAATATTTCCATTTTTTAACTCCTAACTCACATTGTTTAGCTTACCCAAGTGTGGAATAAAAGTCTATTCCCCCCCCCCCCCCCCAATTCACCATTTAGTCTTAAAATTAATTTACAATAAGAAAAGAAGTGATTTCCTCATCTCCAAAGGCAAGCTAGGGTTTCTCTATCTCAAGGTCAATTCCAAGGATTTCTTAAAGATTTCTACTCCAGGTATGTGGTATTTCATCAATAGGTTCCTTTAACCCATTGAGTCCCAATAACTTTTTAGTTTGTAAGTTTAATTTCCCTTCAAGTTGGGTTTCAGGTCAATTATGAGTTTTCCTTAAATTCTATAGTTTATTCTTGTAAGAAAACCATGAGTATATGTTTCCCATAAATAAAGTATCATCCCATGTTTTAAAAGTCATAAATTCCCTGAGTATGAAAGATGTTGAGTTCTTAGGCTTAAATTTTGATTTCTCTCTTGATGTTCATTTAATATTGTCG
This sequence comes from Capsicum annuum, assembly GCF_002878395.1. NCBI lineage: Eukaryota > Viridiplantae > Streptophyta > Magnoliopsida > Solanales > Solanaceae > Capsicum > Capsicum annuum. Next base: position 35,623,200 of record NC_061111.1, on the reverse strand, counting down.
TGTTTAGAGCTGGTGGGTTATGAACACACGATACCTAGAAATCCATGCATATATTAGTTACATGTTATGAGTATTTCAGATCATGCTTGCGTTATTATTTTCAAAATTTGATTTTATTAAGGATATATTAGCTATCAATGTCAGTTTAGTTTGGAGTATTACTTAGCACCGAGCGAACATAGGCATGAGGGCTCACCCGTCAGTTTAGGTTTGAGACATGTATTAGTAGTACCTAAGTTCCAAAACTAAGGCACCATCATAGGTTATAAGGGGTCACCTATCAGTTTAGGCTTGACACCTAGTTCTTCAGGACACCAGTTTGGTGGATCCATGCCAGCCAGTGTTGGTACCTTTGACAAAGTACTGACATCCTTCAAACTAGGGTTACAAGTTAGACCCCAATTTTGCTCAAATTGGGGTATGTCGGTTATTGTTTGCTCCCACAGTCCTCAGTTTACATTCCAGTCTATTTTTCAGATCAGACTATGCATGAATTTATATCCAGTTATTTAGTTATCTAGTTTTAATCAGTACATGATGATATTTGGTCTTGCATTAAGTTTTACTAAGTCTCATGCGTGCATGTTCAACATATGTTAGCTTTCTTTAGATTTCCCATCCCACATTCTCAGTGCATTCAAAGTACTGATCGCATACCTTTTGTGCTATCTTTCTCATAATATAGGTTCAGATACTCAGTACCCAGAATGCACTAAGCATGTTCTTGCATCACTCAGCAACAGTTATTGGCGAGTCCTCATCATTCAAGGACTAGCTAGCAAATATTTACTTTCTTTTAGTCTATTTTATTTCAGTTAGTTGGAGTTAGTTGGGGTTTTTCCCAACAACTCATCATGTTTTAGAGGCTTATAGACAAATGCTTAAACTTTCAGTATATTGGGTTGTCATACAGTTTTATTTCTATTCCATATATAATTTTACATTGTTATTACTTCTATCAGCTATATCAGTTAGCTTCCGTCTATTTATTTGTTATTCCTTGAGTATTCTAATGTATGCCAGGCCATAGTTTATCTTGGGGTCACTTGTGGCTCTAAGCACTATGTTACAACTAAGGGGTAGTCTTGGTTCGTGATAGCTTATGTGCTTAGTTATGTGTAATGGGAGTAATGAGGAATAATTGTCCTATATAGGCAAAGAGACGAGCTTCTATACAAACACCAATATTATTTTGAGGGGTTAAAATTAGTTAATTACATGTTTTGAATTTTTTTTTGTTTTATAGCATTATTTGGTAGATATGGTATTGTAAATAAATTGTTGAAAATGCTAATGAGAATACTCTCAAAAGTTGAATTGATTTTGAATTTGACATCTATCTAGCATCAGACATGAAATGTTTTACTTAATTTTATTATTGAATATTCATCTAGCATAAGATGTGAAATGCTTTTTGAGGTTTTAAAAGCCATATTATTTACCTCGGTCAATATTTATTATTCTCAGTGTAGATTGATGATTTGGATAGTTCTAATAGGTTTGAAATGTCAAGTTTGAGTTAGTAACATAGTTGGTTCGGATTTGAGATATTTATTTTACATTTTGACACTTTGTTTGGAAAATAGTGGAATAGGGGTCTCAAGGGTTAACTTATTGAAAACAATCTTTTTTTTTTGAAAATTCAAGTCCCATTGAGTTTGAAACATCTAAAATTGTCTGGTCGCATATATGATTTATATCTGTGGGGTCTTGATGAAATCTCGGGGGTTCGCTCAGATCTTGGTAGGCTTGCACCAAACTCAACATTTGTTGATATCTGATGCTCCCGTGTAAGAGGCCATGGTTCGCTTAAGTAGCAACCACTTTAGCGGCCCAAGACTGCTTAAGTAGTAGCCGCTATAGCAGTCAGGCTCATTTAAGTGGCAGCCACTTTAACGGTGGCCGCTTAAGCAGCAACCATTGTATATAACCCCCCCTTTATACTTTTCACCATTTTTGGACCTCCATGCTTTGAGAAGAGGTGATTTCTTAGGATTTTCTCACCATTCTTGCTTGGGTAAACTCCTAAATCATATTTTCATTATTTTCTATTGACTACATCTTTGAAAAACACTTTTTAATCATAATTTTGAAATGAAATTTTGAGGTTTTTATCGGTAAGGCTTAAAAAAAAAAAATTCTTTCAATTTGGACACTGTCTTTAACCCATTTTCATGTGGATTTTCAACTGTAGACTCCTACAACCTTGAAAATATATTTCTAAAATAAAATTTTGATTTTACCCCTTCATTTTTTATTTCATTTTGGACCCAACTTAAATATAGAAAATATGGATATCAATAGCTATCTTTTAATGTGTAGATGCTATTTTTGAATATTGTAGTTGATTTTGATGTCGTCCGTAAGAGAAAGGATCCATGTTGAAGTACTTTATGATTGAATTTCATTATTTCGAGGTAGTTCATGGCTTAACTTCTTTCGAGTTAAGTTGGGTAGTTATTAAATAAGTAAAACATGATATAGGTTGGGGAAAATAACTATACAGTTTATATTTTGTTAATTACTAATTTTTGTTATGTGTTTGTGTGGGGGCTTTTATCATGTTGTTGTATTGTGATATCTAGTATTTTAAGTTGCGCGTGTGGGGGCTTTATTTAAATCATTGGCCTTATTATGAATTTAAATGCCTTTATTCTAGTTATAATGCACACGTGAGGGCTTGAATCATTATTTTAGGCCTTTTTGAGCATTGGTTGTCCTTATCATGATAAAAAGTACCTATGTTAGGAGTTGATATGATATGAATGATGTATTACATACATATTTATTCGAACGATGCCTAATTCGAGTTGATATTATTAATTGTGGACATATTGAGTTCATTCCTGGGCCCACTTATATGTGTTAGATGGATTAGATATCTTCATATTGATACATCCTTATTCAATACATATACATTCATGAGTTATTGGTATCATTGTGGAACACTGTTTTTGAAATAAAATAAGATAGTTTTATTAAAACCCTCTCTGTGAACATAAGCTGGAATTTAGGTTGAGATTTGAGATATGAGCTATAGTGTATGGGTTTCAAAACCCCTGGGCCCTACCTAAAAACTGCAATATCAATGCATGTATACAGAAAGTCATATGATGGCTTTTACCACTCATCTTATCCACATTGAATTCTATTTGCATACACATCTTTCATGATTTCTTTAGTTTTCTTGATTTGGGTTTAATTTTGGTATGTTCTTTGTGTATATATGTGTTATTTTCATTTACATATATATATATATATATATGTGTGTGTGTGTGTGTGTGTGTATTAGAATTGTTAGTGGAGATTGTGTGAGCTACTATTTGGGAATTTTTTTCTTGCAAGTTACATGCTCTTAGTGTTACTTTACTTACCTTATTTTTATTTTGCCTAGTTGGCTTATGATACCTATGGAGTACAAGTGAACCGTACTCACACCTACTGTATATTTTTGGTACATATACCAATTCAAGTACTATACATAGTGGTTGAGGATTCGAGTAAAGTTTGATCAGATTTGAGGTACTGGATCGTCCTTGTGTTCAGGGTGAATTCCAGATCTCATTTTATCTTTTATCTTCTCTTTATTTTGGATTCAGAGATAGATTTCGTATTTTAGTTTTTGGATATTATACTAGATACTCTTACACTATGACTCTAGATTTTGGGTGGTTTATATAATTTCTTTCAGTTTTTGCTTTATTTATATTTTGTATTCATTTGACTTCATTCTAGAAGTCTCTTTTTGTTACTTTTATTAATTATTAGGCTTTTCTCTCCCTTTTTGGTGATTGACTTGTCAAGGCTGGGCCACAATAAATGCCACTATGACCTTATTTTTGGATCATGATAAATTGATAACAGAGCAGCCAGGTTCACCGGTTCCATAAGTGTAAGAGAAGGATGTCTAGTAGAATTTTTTGGAACGGTAAGTACACTTTCGTATCTATCTTCGAGAGACGATAAGATATCTTTAGAAAAATAGTTCTCTAATTTGAATTCTTGTCATGCGGGTTATTCATACCCAATGCTCTAAACTTATATTTTATTTTTCTGCATAGATGGTGAGGACTTGGTTCAAATAGGTTAGAGATGCTCAGCCGACACCAGATATGAAAGAACTGGTTCATGGACAAGGCTAGGATCATGGTCGACTCAGAGGTAGAGGACCGGCACGAGGAGCTACTCCAGCTATAGTATGTGCTTGGGAGGCCTCTCTCGAGATTGAGATTGTGTATTTCAGAAATGATTCTCAAACAGGGATGTAGGGCTGGTTTAGATCCCATAGGGTTTAGTTGATGCCCTAGTGCTTCAGGGTCTTTTGTTCGTCTCTTAATTTGTTTAGAGATGGTTCCCTTTAGTATACCTGATATTTCTCAGAATTCGAGTGATATTCCACCCACATGTCGGCATCTGCTTGTGATATTGTCATGACCCAATTTATTAGTCGTGATAGCACCTTCTTTATCCCACCAGTAGGTAAGCCGAACCGTATCCCAGAGTAAGAAGCAAAGGGCTAATTTGGTGGAAAAGTCATAAAAGCTGAAAATTTGCAAGTAAAATTTTACAATAATAATTTAGATAATAATAATAGTCATATAGATAGAATAAGGTAATAACAATATCCCATGACCTAGTAATGCCGGTACAAGAGTTACTAGCAAAAGGAACATAAGTACTATAATACTCAAATACAACTCAGTCTTGAATAATGAAAAGCTAAATATAGATATTAGAAGAAAAAAGGGCAAACCTGACTCCAAGAGCTCACCCTATCTTTGAATCCAACTAAGCACGAATGTGTCATTAACAACGACCACTCGTACTCAAATTTGCACAAAAAAGGTACAGAAGTATAGTATGAGTACCAAACCAACGGGTACTTAGTAAGCATCACCGATCGACTAAGCTAAATCATAATATAAGTACGATAATATGCAGGATAAATAAGCTAAGTCAAGGAAAAGGGCAAACCTGGAATAATACTCCAAATGTTATACGTAAATAAATAAATGAACCCAGAGTAACAATAAATATTACATAATTATAACTACTAAATTGCCCCCATAATCCAATAAGGGCAGAAAAGTAAATAATCCAACACGGGCCCCCATAGGCCTAGGGGGTGCAATCAAGGAAATAAAGAATCGAAATTCCATAAGTTTGTCAAATATCAAACCATAATCATAAATCCATTCATGCCACAACATATTATCAATACGTCTCAGTTTCGAACTCGAACCAGAACTCATATCATCAACATCATCATTATTTACCAAACTTGAACCAAAACTTATACAATCAAATGCCGAACTTGAACCAAAACTAATATAATCAAATATCGGACTTGAATCAAAACTCATAATAATTTCCAATCATCAAAATAGCATAATAACATGTAGTCACCATTTTCAAGCTACCATAACAATAATAAGGATATGATCCATATATAAAGTTACAAGAAGGTAATAGTAGTCTTGGCCTAAGGTGGGCCAAAAGGGGGTCCAACTTCTAATCTCCAAAATCCTTTCTAATTTAAATTCTATCCTGGACTAGGTTAAGGTATCTAAATCTATGTATAGATATTAAGTAAGTCATGCTAAGTCATAAGATAGCAATACTACCCTAAACATGAGTATCTAAGCCAATTACACTTAATTTACGATTCCTAAATGGGCTAAAAGTCTAAAATTATACTAATAATACTTCAAGACCTAATTCCCAACCCATATCTAAAATATTGCTGCAAATATACTAAGATTAAGCTCAATATTCAAAGAAGATAAACCTAGCCTAACTCAACACCGAAGAATGCCCGGTGAAATTGCTAAATCGATGAATTTCCTTTTCAAAGAGATTCTACAAGATTCCATTCTATCAAAATCATATTCTGCTCTTCAAAAAAAGAACAATGGCACCCATATTACATTTCTTACGCTTTGAGTCTAAAATTACGTAGAAGTCCCATATGGAGTTCGCTTGCGGAATTGGACTCTCAAAATATTCAATGCGTCCCTATATGCTTAAGGTATATTTATCCTCAAGGGTGGAAAATTCCAAGCTCAAATGGTGCTAAAATCAACCTACCAATATTGTAGGGATTTTGAAAAAAGATCAGGGATTTAATCATGAAATTGAAGGAACCTTACCAAGAATTCAAAGAATAAGCACACAATTTAAGTTCACAAATGCTCCAAAATCACCCACCAATGATTCACCAAGTTTTTACACATTTTTATGGTTCTATATTCTTAAAAATGGGTGAAAATGGGAGAAATTAAGTAAAGTGGAGTATTTATATGGTTCCAAGGTGTCCTGGTGTTGCTTAAGCAATATTTACTACTGGTACACATATTTCTTAAGCGATCCTTTGCCGCTTAATCTACCATCGCTTAAGAGCTAAAGGCATCGCTTAAGAGATACTTACTGGGAAAGCTCGCCCGCTTAAGAAAATACACCAGTACCAGCTAAGACTTGAAATTATTCTAAGTCTCTGTCTACCCCTCGGGATTCATTCGAAATCACGTATACATAAATGAACTATGTTACCCTATCAAATTCAATCTTCCAGACTTAATGGCACATTAAAATTTTCATCCAAAGTTGTTTTAATAAAAAGTGGGTCCCACACCCACGTGCTATTATTTAAACTTTCGGCCAATAGCTCAAAATGAGTCCAAAAATCTCAAGAGCCAAACCACCTAGCCTAAAATTAATGTTTTCGAGCTACTGGAATAGTTAGAATTAGTGTAAGAGGTTTTTTTACTAAAGTTTTTGCCTAGTAGCCAATTTGAACTAGCCAAGACTTTAAAATAGAGAATTGTCTCTAAAAACCAAATGAATTGTCCGGTAACCAAGCTGTTAACTATAGCAAGTCATAAATGACTTGGGACAGTTGTAGGAAATATCTAAATAGCCAAAATGAGCAGAAATACAAAAAATGACCTGGAGGGTCATTATAAATATTCCTATTTCTAGGTTACTGCCATCATCTATGGTAACCTCATGTGTAGACACTTTGCCTACCAGACTCATTATTTATCCAGATGCTTCAGGTATAGTTATGTCTTCTGATGATTAGAAAAGATTTGAAAGGTTTATTCACTTAGGTTCACCCAAGTTCAGTGGACCTATGGGTGAAGATGCCTACGAGCTTTTGATTGATTACTTGGAGAATTTACATAATCTTAGATCCCTTGAGCTTTATGGAGTTTCTTATTGTACCTATCAGTTGACGGATGTGGCTAGGGATGGGTGAAGGTGTTTTCTAGTTGTACGTCTTTGGATGTACCTATTCGGACTTAGACTCAATTTTTTGAGGCCATCTTGGAGAGGTTTGTGACATATAGCTTAACAAATCAGATGAAGGATGAGTTTGATTTTTTAAAGTAGGTCCCTATGTCTACTAGCGAGTATGAGGAATGTTTTCACACCTTATCCAAATATTCAGCTGCTAATATCTACATCGAGTCTGAAAGGATTCAAAAATTTATGAAAGGGATAGATGGTACATATTAATTAGCTATAGCCTAGATAGTAGATTCAGGGGCTTATTTCAAAGTATTATTGAGTATGCCAAGATGACTGAGCCTATTATTTAGGCTACTCAGAGAGTCACCAAGAAGGTGCGATGTTAGTCTGAGTTTAATAGACAAGCCTCTTAAGGTACAGATTTCCTTGATAGAGGTTCCCATGGTAAGCCGATTCAGGACTTTTTGTAGGGTTCAAGCGGTATGCCTTCAGGTTCTGCAACTTTTGGTAGCTAGGTATCAAGCCATGTGGGTTGAGGCTCCAAAACTGGTTCTTCAAGCTAGGGTGATCTAACTAGTTCATTCGCACCTTCTTAGATTGAGTCAAAACAAAAGGGATGTTTTATATATAATGAGTTTATCCATATGGACAAAGATTTCCCTCCACGTGTATATGGACCCGCTCAGTAGGGTTCTCAACTTCAGTTATGCCCTATTCAAATTTTTGTAGTAAGAGGCAATTCACAGAGTGGTAAAAATGGTTACCGTGGTGCTAGAGATGTTAGAAATATAGGTAAGGGGGATTCTAGAGGTGGTTATGGGGTTACTCATTCTGGGAGCAGACATCATCATGTTATGCTATACTTGAGAGACCCGAGGTGAAGTAAAGTTATTACAAGTATCATCCTAGTTTTCTATAGATTTGCTTCTTTGTTATTTGACTCTAGGTCTACATTATCCTATATGTCTACATACTTTGTTTTAAGTTTTGGTGTTGAAGGTGAGTCACTTGCTTTGACTCTTTTATTTCTACCTTCGTAGGTGATTCTTTAGTGATGGATTAGGTGTACCAATCTTGTGTGTTTACTTTTATAGGACATGATACTTGGATAGACTGGATTATCCTAGATATGATTGATTTTGATATTAGTTTGGGTATGGATTGGGTAACTTCTTATCGTTCTATCTTGAATTGTTATGCTAAGACTATGACCTCAGCTATACCGGGTATGTTAATGTTAGCTTGAAAGGGTAAGCTTAATTTGGGTCTAAAAGGTGTTATATCTTTTTATGGGCTCATCACATAATGAAGAGAGGTGTTAGTCTTATTTAGCTCATAACTGTGATACTAGTATTGCCTCACTTCCTTCAATGGATTCTTCTCTAGTTGTTCACAAGCTCATAGATGTATTTTCTACGGATTTACCCGATAGCCTCTAGATTGTGATATTGATTATTCTATTGATGTGGAGTCGGGTACTGATGTGCCATGGTTTCATGGACTTTCAATGCTTAAAATTAAGAAATATGCAAGTACTTATTTGGTAGATATGATGTATTTTGTTTTGTGTTTTGTAGGAAACTAGGTTTTGGAGCTTAACATGAATAAAAAGAGTTAAAATATGCATAAAAACCCACCTACGAGGCTACCTACATTTCTACCTACATGGCTTAGGTGGAACTTACGTGGAATAGATAGCTGTCATAGGTTTCAGAGCTGCAAACTTTAGAGAATCAAAAGTTGGAGATTGTTGACTATTACCTACAATAGGTCACCTACGGCGTCGTAGGTACCAGTGTAAGTGTCAGAAGGTCAAAGTTTAGAGAAGCTGCAGAAGTGAAGATATCTTGTCACTTATGATAAGCCACCTACATGGCGTAGGTACCACCTCTGGCCCGTAAGTGGCACCGTAGGTGGCCACCGACTCAGGTTTCCCAATTCTATTTGGTTTGAATTTTTAGGGGTTTTATGTACTCTATAATACTCTTTTGATGTTTTAGTTAGTTTACACACTCATACTATTCACAAACATACATTTATTTCAAGATTAACTTTTGATCTTGGAATCCTCTTGTTCTTGGTTTTTGGTTGATTGAGTCATTTGAGACTTTGGATTTTTTCATCTATTATTGTGAGATTATTTATATGCTTTCTTTATTGAACTCCATGGATTATTTTGCAACTATGAACAGTTAATTCCTCTAGCTAGGGTGTGGGAACACTATCAAAATAAAGAAGTAGGGGAAGTGTGAGGTTCGTCTAGATCATTGCATATGCTTGCATTGTGATCTTCAATTTAATTATTTTCTTAGTGATGGCCAATGCTGATAACTTACTTGTATTAACGATCATCTTCACAAGGGCGTTCAAGATTTGGAAAAGAAGATTACACTAGTAATTTGATCCTATCAACCCTTATCTAATAACTTGATACACACAAGGTGAAAGTTAAACTGGGATTCGGGAAAAGGGTTAGTAATGCGACACTCTAAGACTCAAAAGGTAATGAGTAAAATTCACCAAAGGAGTTCAAAAGATGGTTGGTGATGCCTAACTTGTCAGATTTTACTTGCATTCCCTTGAGATAGTTGGATTGAAAATGATAAACCTACGGAGTGTAAATCCAGGGGAACACAAGCCTAGTGTTCATATCAAATTGCTTACAACCAAAAGAATTCAAGTCTTGTTAATTTTTTCTGATTACTGAAAATCCCCATATTTACTTTCTTGAACTGCCCGACTATTTCAATAAGTTCAAGAGATATTTTTGGCTTATTCCCTGTGGGTTTGGCCCCAACTTGGTTAGATTACTATATTTGACATTGACCATGTTATACTTCTTGGAGGTGTATTTTTGGATGACAAAACATTTTGGCATCATTGCCAGTTGTGGAGTTATTGATTGATATTATTGAGGTTTTTGGATTGTATATTTTATTTTTCTTGGGGAATATACCGGTGTATGCCTAGCACTAAGAGTCAAGGCAATCCCTTGATCATACTTGATCTTGATCCAGAGAGAATCCTACAAAAAAATCATAAAATGTTGGACAACAGATGTAATACTCAGCTTGAGGGGTTTTGGGATAATCCAACTAACTTAACTTCCCCTCCTCATCTTGGTGTAGTTTAGGAGACTGTAGATCAAACTACTGATCAATTATTAGCAAAAGAAAATGCCATACAAGGGGGGGATGTGGATGCCCGTCGAGTAGCTCAGGTGGCAGAGCTAGTGAGGTAGAGACAAGAAGCAAATCATCGAGCAGAACTCAATAGAAACTGAGATAGAGATAGAAAGAGTAGAGCTCAAGTACTCCCAGCCTATCAATACTTGGTAGCATATGATGATCCAAAGGAGGACATGAGATATATTAAGCCTACTGAGATAGGAGCTATTATTCCTTATGCATTGTTACCAGGTGTGAAGTTTGATATCACTAGTGCTATGATTCATCTACTAAATCTAAAGGTTGTGTTGTCGGGATTGCTGACTGATGACGCAAGCATGCACCTCATAAAACTTATTTGAATTTGCACTACATAGAATATACCTAGGATGGATCAGGAAGCTTTGAGACTCGGGTTATTTCCATTCTCTCTAACTGGTGAAGCAACATTATGGTTAGGGGAACTAGCTCATGGGTCTGTTACTACTTGGAATGAGTTGCGAAGATAGTTCTTAGAGTAATTCTTTCCTCTTGCCAGGATACTATAATTTTAAACAGTTGCATTCTGAGCTATTGTATGAGGCTTGGTTCAGGTTTAAGAAAAAGTTAATGATGGTGCCCAGTAATAGAATTAGAGGGAGCAATTTACTTGAAATATTCTATCAAGCCATGAATACCAGTTACAAAGCTATGGCAAAGACCATTATCGGTATAAAATTCATCCACCTACATTGGAAGGTAGCATTAGAGATATTAGATCAAATCTCTCTTACAAACTGAGGATGGAATACTCAAAAGGTGGAGAGAGGTGCAAGTACTTATGCTATTGGGGCTTCCAGCAAGTGTAGAGTTATAGATGACACAGTGGAGCAAGAGATTACACAGCTAAGGACTAAGATTGGGTTACTGAGAAATAGTTTATGACTATAAATTTTGAGAAGGTAAATGTTATTGGCGCACAGGGTAAGGCCTTTATGTCATATAATTCTGATGTGGATAAAGAATCAAAATATCTAGATAGAGAGTTTACGAGTTTCTAAGCCAAGGGAAAATCATCTTCTCAAGGTAATTGGAGATGAGGCAAGGGAACCAAGGTTAGATTTACTATGACGATAGGTACAGGGAGCGCAGTAGAGATAGGGATGGTGACTAGAGGCATAAGGATTATTACAAGGAGAAGAATGGTGTATATGTTCCACCATGAAGCTGTGACACTGAGTTAAGGATGGAGGCTATGTTATCAAAGCTGGTAAAGGGTCAAGAAAGAAGAAATTTATCTTAAGGACATTAAGGCAGACATTTTAGGGTTGATCCAGAAGGTAAAATCACATGCTACAACAATAAAACAAGTTGAGAATCAATTTAGATAGATGTCAGGAACCTTGAATCAGTGTCAATCGGGAACTCTTTCGAGTAACACTATGCAAAATCCTAAGAACGACGGTCAGTATTTGGCCATCCCCACTCAAAGTAGAAAGGCTAATACTGATCCCCTTATGTTTATGGGTGATGATCCAAGAAATGATGTGGTTGATATCGATGAGGTACCTGAAGTAGAGTAAAAAAAGTTGGTGACTAATACTGAGTCATCACAGAAATTGATAGGTATTGATAAAGAAGCTGCAAACAATAAAGGTAAGAGGAAGATAGATGAGCCGATATTGAAGAGTATTCCATAAACTTCCCTATCTTTTCCTCAGAGGTTGAAAAAGAAGCAAGAGGAAGGGAAATATCAAAAGCTCCTGTCGATGTTGAAAGAACTGACTATTAATATCGCTCTTGTAGAAGCAGTGGAGAAGATGTCTGGCTACGTGAAGTTCATAAAGGATTTTGTCACTAATAAGCGAACGGTGAGTTTTGAGCATGCTGATAATGTACACCATTATAGTGTTGTGTCTTCCCAATCGTTAGTAGAGAAAAAGGAGGACCCCAGAGCATTTACTATTCCATGTACTATTAGGTCCTTCAACTTATCTCAAGATTTATTTAATTTGGGAGCTAGGATCAATCTCATATCGTTGGTGGTATACAAATAATTGGGGTTACGGAACCCAATCCTACATCCATGAGTCTATTGATGGTTGACCGAACTGTGAAAAAATCAATTGGTATTTTGTGTGATGTATTGGTGAAGGTTGCATCCTTTATATTTCTAGTCAACTTTGTGATCCTTGACTTTGACATGGACTTTGAAGTCCCTATTATCTTGTGTAGGCCTTTCCTAGGTACGCTCAAGGCCTTGGTTGACATGGAGATGGGGCAGATGAAGTTCGAACTCAATAATGAGAAAGTTACTTTAATATGTGTTAGTTTATACAACAACTGAATGATGTGAGAGTGATGTCCGTGATTGAAAATATTAATAATGATGTAGTGGTTGTTCCTATTAAAGAAAGGGTTAGGGTTGAGGCACTAGTAGCAGTCATTATGAACTTCAACAACGATGGCATCGATCAATATGATGAGATGGTGAGCTCACTATATGGTAGAGGTTCTTATAATTATGCTCTAAAGAAGCTGGATCTTGATATGAAGAATAGAACCACCCCTCCTGCTTGACATATATTGAGGAGTCACCGATTTTGGAATTGAAGCCCTCCCATCTCATTTGTGATATATATTCTTGAGGGATGATAATAACTTATTGATCATTATTGTTGTAGATTTATTAGAGACACAGGTTGAAGTATTGATATCAGTGTTGCAGAGGTTTAACAGAGCCATCGGATGGACTATTACAGATATTATGGGGATTTCACCTAGTATTTGTGAGTATAAGATACGATTTGAACCGAATTGTATTTTCAACATTGAGCACAAGCATCGACTGAATCCTTCTATGCAGGAGGTAGTGAAGAAAGAGATCACCAAGTGGTTAGATATTGGAGTGGTTTACCCCATTATACACAATAAATAGGTTAGGCCAGTTCAATATGTGCCTAAGAAGGGTGGGATCATTGTGGTCCCCAATGAGAAGAATGAACTTGTGCCAATAAGATTGGTTACTGGTTATAGAGTTTTCATGGATTATGAAAATTAATTATTTTGACTCAAAAAGACCATTTCCCTATGTCGTTCATGGATCACATGCTCAATAGATTTGCTGACAGGGGTTGGTACTATTTTCTTGATGGGTACTCGGGATATAATAAGATTTCTATTACTACTAAAGACCAGGAAAAGATGACTTTTAATTGCCCATATGGGACTTTTGAGGATGCCGTTTAGACTATGCAATGCTTATGCAACCTTTCAGCGGTGTATGATGTCTATACTTTTTGACATAGTAGAGGACACCATTTAGGTATTCGTGGATAACTTTTCAATTATTGGGGACTTCTTTGATGATTGTTTAGACCATCTGGCCATCGCACTAGAAAAATATGAGGAGTGCAATCTAGCTTTGAATTGAGAGAAGTACCATTTTATGGTAAAAGAAGGTATTATTCTTGGTCACAAAATCTCAAATAGGGGTATTGAGGTTGATAGAGAGAATATAGAGGTGATTGAAAAATTACCTCCTCCAGTCTTAGTTAAAGGTATCCAGATCTTTTTGGGTCATATTGGATTTTATAGGAGGTTCATCAAGGACATCTCTAAAATTGCAACTTCTCTATGCAAGCTTTTAGAGAAGGGGGTAAAATTTTTATTTGATGATACATGTCTCAAGGCCTTTTAGTTCCTTAAGGAGCGGTAAATCTCGGTTCCTATTATTGTGTCCCTTGATTGGTCTTTATTGTTTGAGGTTATGTACGATGCTATTGGAGTGTCCTAGTCCAATGATGTGATAAAATCCTTCATCTAATCTATTATGCTAGCAAGGCTTTAAATCCCACATAAAAGAACTATCAGTTACTGAGAAGGAATTACTTGCGGTGATTTTTGCCTTTGAGAAATTCTAATCGTATTTGATAGGGACCAAAGCCATAGTTCACATAGATCATACAGCCTTGAGGTATCTAATGTCAAATAAAGATGCAAAACTGAGGTTGATACATTGGGTCCTCTTGTTGAAAGAATTTGACTTTGAGTAGAAAGATCGAAAAAACACTGAGAACTAAGTTGATGATCACTTGTGTCACCTTCAGGAGGAGGAAATGCAGATGTTATGGATGAGCTTGATATAGATTATACTTTTCTAGATGAGCGGTTCTTTGTAGCATCCCAAAACTTAGTCCTTTGGTTCACTAATTTTGTCAACTTTTTGGCAAGTGATCTAGTTCTTAAAGATTTATCATTCTAGCAGTGTAAGCGGTCATACATGAGGTAAGGAAATTTTTTTGGGATGAGACCTATCTCTTTTGGATTTATTTATATGTAGTTATTTGTAGATGTATTTTGAAGGTGGAGATGATAATCATTCTTGAGGCTTGTCATTCATCACCAGTTAGGGTTCATTGTGGTGGTAATCGCACAACCCATAAAATTTTGTAATGTGGTTATTATTAGCCTACAATATATAAGGATGCTCATGATTTTTCCCAAGTATGTGATAAGGGTCATCGTTAAGGTAATGTTTTACGGATACATCAACTCTCTATGACACCTATCTTGGAGTTGGAGTTGTTTGATGTATAAGGGATTGATTTCATGGTTCTATTTGTGATCTTCTTTAGGAAAAAGTACATTTTAGTGGTAGTCAACTATGTTTTGAAATGGGTGGAGGATATTGTGCTTCCCAACAATGACAATTGAAGTGTCACTATATTCTTTAGAAAGAATATATTTTCTCGATTTGGCACTCCACATGCAATTATTAGTGATAGTGGTTCTTACTTCTACAACTATATGTATAAATCCCTACATGAGAAATATGGTGTAAAGAATAAGGTGGCAATACTATACCATCCTCAGATAAGTGCCCAGGTTGAGGTCTCTAATAGACAGATCAAGTCCATATTGGCAAAGACTATGAATGCCAATTGGACTAACTGGTCATAGAAGTTAGATGAGGCTTTGTGGTCCTACTGTAAAACTTTTAATACCCCTATAGGTGCCTCCCTATATTAGCTTATGTATGTCAAGGCATGCCACTTGCAAGTCAAACTTGAGCACAAGGCACTATAGGTGTTGAAAAAGATAAATTTTGAGTGACATGATGCAGGTAAGTTGAGGTTGAGCAAGGTGAATGAGTTGGATGAATTCTGACTACATGCTTATGAGAGTTTTTCTTTATACAAAGAAAATATAAAGCTATATCATGATAAGAAAATTGAGAAAAAAGTTCTTAAGCCTGGTGATTTGATTTTGTTGTATAATTCAAGAATTCACTTGTGTCCCGACAAGTTGAAGTCTAGGTAGTATGGACCATTCTTTGTGATTAGGGTATTTCCTCAAGGTGTTATATAGCTGAAATAAGATGGCGAAGCCTCATTCAAGGTGTACGGGCAGCGTGTGAAGCACTATTAGGCTTGATGAGGTGAAGGTAGTTGTTGATGTAAGCCTTGGGAAAGTCTGAGTAGCCAAGGTAATCGAGTTGTGCCACAATGTTAAATCAGGCACTTCTTGGGAGAAACCCAATGTATTTTATTACCTTTGAATTTGTGATAATTCATTTTAGTGTGATTGACGTTAGCTCTGCGCGCCTGAGGTACCACAGGTATGTTCCTAACTCTCTTTTTTTGTAGTTTCCAAATGCATGGGGACAATGCATGTCTATTTGATGGGTCTGGGGCTACTTGTGGGTCTAGATATCCTTTTGAGGTTTTTGTTGTCATGTATCTTTTCCCCGCAGTCTATTCTTAGTAGAGCAAGCATGTCTAGGATGTATTATGTTTTGTTTCATATTGTTTGGTGTTGTTTTTGTTTAGCTAGGAGAAAAATAAGTACCTAAGACAGTTGATGTGTTTTGTTTGTTTTTGTTTTAAATGTGTTAGAAAAATAATACCCCTCCAAAAATTATGTTTTGAACTATGTGATATGTATATATATATGACCATTGTGAATCTCATTATGGCATTGGGATTAGGGATATAATAATCATAGCTAGCATTTGCATAAACTTGATAGGTAGTAGTTTGTGATGCAACCCTGTGTCATATATGTGTAAGATGCTTACTTAGTTCCCTATGTGTATTGAATCTAGAACTTGTCGGGTTAGTCTTGCCTAGGTTGTAGGATAGTCGGTTAGGAAAGGATCATAGGTCATTTTGAAATTAGTCCACTTTTAGCCTAAAAACCTTCCAAATGTGAATAAGTATCCGTTGATCCCTATTTCAAGCCTAAATATACCTATTTTATTGTTTTCACCTTTCACCTTCCTATTTTAATTGCAGTTAACCTATTTTGACCCTGGTCCTCTTTAGATATAATGCACCTTAACTCAGGCAAATTGCCTAAGCTGAGGGTGGCTATTATAGGGATGTATGATTAGAATTGAGTATGAAGAGGAGCGTAATAAGAGAAAAGAAAGTAGTGTTAGGTGTGGTAGAAAAAAGAAAGAAAAAAAATAAAAAAACATGGGAAAAGAAAATAAAATAAAATAAAAGAATAATGAAACCACACCTTACTTTAATGAGCAATAAAAGATTAAAAAGGGAAGAAATAAGGGCAGAATAAAAGAAACGTGGTTGATAAGTGAACCATCAAAGTAATTATTGTTCCAAGGAGGCTTAGTCACTAAATTTTCAAAAGTACCATACATCCCCCAAGCCTACGTTACAAGACGAGTAAAATCCTATAGTAATCTTGACCCGACTATCCAAACAACTAAGGTAAAAAAAATAAGGGAAAGCCTATGGTATTTTATGCACATTTTTGGAACTTTCTTATGAGTGTGAGTGTCCCGTGATCTTCCCCACATTAACAAGCATAATCTATTTGAGTGAGTGGGACTTCTTTATTGTGTGTGTTTCTAGTTGTCTATTTGTTAGGGTAGTGTAATTTGTATATATGCTTGATTGTTTGTTTCTAATGTAATGACATAGCTTAATTACCTTATGTCACGTTGTTGTGCTACATAGATCCACACAGTTGGTTTTGAAAGGTTAAAATAGGAAGGGGTGATGTTTTAGAGTTGAAGTTGACTCTTGGTTAAGTATCATTGTGTTATTTTTTGTGTTTGAATGCCTGAGGACGTGCAAACGTTCTAAGTTGAGAGGTTGATGTGGAATGGTTTCATGGTACTTTTAATGCTTAAAATTGAGAAATATGCAAGTACTTGACTCGTTTTGGTAGATATGATGTATTTTGTATTGTTTTTTTTTTACAGGAAACTCGATTTTAGAGATTAAAATAAAGAAAAAGAGTCAAAATCTGTAGAAAAGCCCACATATGAGGCTACCTATGTGGCATAGGTAGCACTTACGTGGCATAGGTAGCTATCATAGGATTCATAGCCGCAAACTTCAGGCAATCAAAAGTCAAAGATTGTTGACTGTTACCTATGAAGGGTCACCTACGGCTCGTAGGTACCAGTGTAAGTGTTAGAAGGTCAAAGTTTAGAGAAGCTGCAGAAATAAATATTTCCTGTCACTTATGATGAGCCACCTACATGGTGTAGGTGCCACCTATGGCCCGTAAGTGGCGTCATAGGTGGCCTCGGACTCAAGTTTTCTAGTTTATTTTGGTTTGGATTTTTATGTACTCTATAACTACACTTTTGATGTTTTTTAGTTAGTTTATGCACTCATACTATTCACAAACATATATTGATTTCAAGATTAACTTTTGATCTTAGAATCCTCCTGTTCTTGATTTTTTGCTGATTGAGTAATTTGAGACTTTGGATTTTCTTCATCTATTATTATGAGATTATTCGTATGTTTTCTTTATTTAACTCCATGGATTGTTTTGCAACTATGAGCGGCTAATTCCCCTAGCTAGGGTTGTGGGAACCTTGGCGGAATAACAAAGTATGGAAAGTGTGAGGTTTGTCTAGATCATTGTGTATGCTTGCATTATGATCTTCTTTGGTTTAATTATTTTCTTAATGATGACCAACATTGAGAACTTGCCTGTATTTGCGATCATCCACACAAGGGAGTTCAAAATTGGGGAAAAACATTATAATAGTGATTCGAGGCTATCAACCCTCGCCTGATAACTTGATACCCACATGGTGAAAGTTAAACTGGAATCTAGGAAAAGGGTTAGTAACATGACACTCTGAAACTCAAAAGGTGATGAGTGAAATTCACTAAAGATGTTCAAAAGATAGTTGGTGATACCTAAACTTGTTAGATTCTGCATGCATGACCTTGAGATAGTCGGATCGAGCACGATAAACCTGCAGAGTTAGAATCCAAGGGTAACACAAGCCTAGTGCTCATCTCAGATTATTTACAACTAAATGCATTCAAGTCTTGTTACTTTTAACTGATTACTTTAAATTTCCCCATTTACTTTCCTATACTGCCCAACTATTTCAACAAGTTTGAGAGATATTTCTGGCCTATTCCTTGTGGGTTTGACCCAAATCTAGATGTGTGACTATATTTGACTTCAATGTATTATACTTCTTGGCGGTGTAGTTTTTGGCGATATCAGGCACCAAGCCCATTTCCATTCCTCCCTATAGGATAGACCCAATTGAGTTAAAAGAGTTAAAGGAAAAATTAAAAAAAGTGTTGATAAAGGGGTTAATTAGACCTAGTGTATCTCCTTTGGGTGTCCATTTCTTGTTTGTGAATAAAAAAGATGATTCAATGCGTATGCTATTGATTATAGACAATTGAACAAAGTAACAGTTAAGAACAAGTATCCTTTTCCTTGTATTGATGATCTTTTTTACCAACTTCAGGATGCTTCAATGTTTTCCAAGATTGATTTAAGATTTGGGTATCACCAGTTGAATATTAGAGCTTCAGATATTCCAAAGATGGATTTTTGGACTCAATACGGTCATTATGAGTTCTTGATCATGTCTTTTGGTATGACCAATACCCTTGCAACATTGATGGAGTAGATAAACTGGGTATTATATCTCAGCTTCTTTGTGATGTATTTATAGATGACATCTTGGTTTATTCCAAGAATGAGGCCGACCATGTGAAGAATTTGAGGATTGTACTTCAGAGGTTGCGTGATGAAAAGTCGTATGCCAATATTTTCAAGTATGAGTTTTGGATAGATTCTATCTTTTGTTGTGTAGTGTGGTGACAAAGTTTAGCATTATGGTTGATCTGACCACGATAGCAAAGATTCGTGATTGTCTAAACCTACTTCTCTTATCAGAATTTAGAGTTTCATTGATTTGGCAGGTTATTATTGGTATTTTGTGGAGGTTTCTCATCTATTGTAGCTCTTTGACCAATTTGACTTAGAAAAAGGGGGTATTTCAATAGTCAAAAGCATGTGAGAAGAGTTTTCAAAAGGACAAAGAGCTATTGACTTCGACTTCTATTTTGACTATTCCCAAGAAGGGTGTAGATTTTATCATATTTTGTATGCTTCTGCTATTGCTTTAGGTAAAGGTAAGGTGATTGTTTATTCCTATTTTTAATTGAAGCCTCATAAGAGAAATTAGCTACCCATAATTTAGAGTTAGCTGATGTAGTATTTGTGTTGAAGATGTGGCGTCATTACTTATAAGGAGTTTTTTGTGAGATTTTCTTAGACCATCATAGCCTTCAGTACTTCTTCAGTTGGCAAGTCTTAATATGAGGCAGCGCTAAAAGTCAAGGCTAATGTGGTTGTGGATTCCTTAAGCTAAAAGTGAACTAGTATGAGGGGTTTGGCTCATCTCTTGATCCAGGAGTGATCTTTATCCATGGAGGTTCAGTCCTTAGCTAACCAGATGGATGGGCTTGATATTTCGACACCTGGATGTATTTTAGTCTTTGTTGATGCTAGATCTTCCTTGATGGAAAAGATTTGAGATCACTAGTTTGATAATGATAATTTGAGGTTGATTTGAGATATGGTGGTGAGTGGCGAGGCTAAGGCAATATCTCTTGATTTTGATAGTGTTTTGAGGTTTGGATGTTGAGTTTTCATGCCAAGAGTTGGTGGATGAGTGAGACTAATTTTGGAGGAGGCACATTGTTTATGATATTTTATCCATTCATAGTTGGCTAAGATGTATCATTATTTAAAGTAGCATTATTAGAAGGGTGGTATGAAGAAGGGTATGAAAGATTTTATAGCTCATTGCTTGTGTTTCCAACAGGTGAAGGTCGAGCATTAGAGTTGGGTGACTTACTTTAAAGATTACCCATTCCTGAGTAAAAATGGGAGTGGGTCACTATGGACATCGTGAGTGGGTTACCTCTTACTTCTTACTATTTTAATAGTATTTGCGTCATCATGAATCGATTGACTAAATCACCCCATTTCAAACCTATTGATATTTTCTTTAGTGCTGAAAAGTTGTCCAGTATCTATGTTTGTGAGATAGTTCGTCTTTATGGGGTACATATGTTTATTATTTCAAACAGAGGGTTAGTGTTCATTTCTAGCTTCTTCCAGTCCTTTCAAGAGGATTTGGGTACTCAAGTTAACTTTAGCATAATTTTCCATCCCTAGATTAAAGGCCAATCAAAGTGGACTATTCAGGTTTTGGTTTATACTAGCTTCTAGAGGACCTTTTAAGAGGAGGTGGGTACTGAAGTTGGCCTTAGCATAACTTTTCACCCATAGATAGAAGGCCAATCAGAACAAACTATTCAGGTTTTGAAGGATATGCTCCGCGCATGTGTTATGGACTTTGAGGTCAGTGGGGTCGGTATTTGGCCTTAGCAAAGTTTTCTTATAATCTACCATTCGAGTACAGAGATGTCACCTTTCAAGGCATTGTATGGTAGGCGTTATCGATCCTTTATAGGTGGTTTGATACTTCAGAGGTTAGACCTCCTGGTGCCAACTTGCTTAGTGAGTCTTTGGATAGGGTTTGGATGATTCAATATAGGCTTTGAGTAGTCCAAAGAAGGCAAGAGATTTGTGCCGATTATAGGCTTTGTTCCTTGAAGTTTGGGATTAGAAATTGAGTTTTCCTTCATGTGTCACCCATAAACAGCATAATGAGGTTTGGGAAGAGAGGCAAGCATCGCCCAAGGTACATTAAACCATTTAAGTATCTTCGAACATTTAGGGAAGTTACTTATGAATTGGACTTACCTCTAGAATTTTTAGTTTTTCATCTAGTTTTTCATATATCTATGCATCGATGATATATTTCAGTGAGTCTCATATGTTTCATTGGGATTCAGTTTAGTTGGATAAGAGGTTAACCTTTGTTGATGTAATACCCCATGTTCTGGGATCTGAAATTTTTTGTGTATCATAGACACTACTTAGATGATGATTCAGGTGATGAGTCGTCACCTCACATTATGAGTGCTATGGTGGGACTCATTACCATGCTAGTAAGATGTCCCAAGGTTTTTACTTTTATCACAACTCCTCATAATGAGTTGTGAGGTCATATCCCTAGTCGTAGTGAGTGACTCGTGACCATAAAAGTGAGGGGTTAAGAATTTGATCCCATGGTAATGAGTCAAGGTAACGACTCATGGTTAGACCCTATGAGTAATTACCTGAGTCATACCGACTGGGCCAAATTTTCCTGCACGATTTAATTAAGGATATTTTAGTCTTTTCCCCTCTTTGCACTATTCCCCACGACTTAAAAACATTTTAAAGGTCCCTTTTCAATCACTTATCGAATAAAAAACACTACCTTCTCCTCAATAAATCCCAAGGCAAGAACATTAGGGTTTTATAAGGCAATTAATTAATCAAGCTCCCAACTCCAGATTTTTTCTAAATTCTTTGGTATTTCAGATATGTCTCTCATCCCTAACTTGAATTTTATACTATGGCATATGTTTTAATCACTGTTCATGTGATTTAATTGTGGGTTTGAAATTGGGTTGAGGGCATTTGATTGGTTGTTACTTAAATTGGTTTTCTATGTTTTGAATATGTGATTCATGCTTCAATAAATGGTTTTTGGATAGAATGGGCGCATTATAATGGGAATTGGAATAGGGAACATAGGTTTTCCCAAATTTATGGATTTTTGACTTGGAATAAGCATTAACCTCAACCCACTTTGTAATTTGGTTTTGGAACATAGATATATGCATGATTTTACTTACTCTTGGAACCTTGCATTGAATTAAAGGACAATGGAAAATTTTAAAAATGATTTTGAAAAGCCTTAGTGGCCATGATTTTGGATTTCAAAATAGAACTTGGGAGTCAAATTGGATGATTGATTTGGAATGGCATAAATGGATTAGCTTGCAAGCATAATTGGTATGATGATACCAAAATGGTAAATGCCTTAATAAATGACTCCTGGGTTAACAGAAGGGTTTTTGTGCATAATGGTTTTAATTTGGGCTTAAAGGGGTGTGTGTAGCTCACCATGAAGGTGGAGGTTCTAGGGGGTTGATACTGGAAACCATGTTTTCCATCATGGGGTCTATATGACTGTGTCCATGGCTCATACATTATATATTTTATTGGAATGGTTAGAGCCTCTGTGGCTTTGGCCCTTTCTCGGATTTCCTCTATTTGTGCGGCTACACGCATTGGGGCCCTTTCAGTAGGGAGAGCTCAACCCATATAGCCCATGGGTTCCCTTAGGATGGATAGATCTACACAATCCAGTTAATATTTTGAAATCTCGTGTTCATGACCCTTGCCCCTATCCCGACATATTATAAATGTATATATATAAATGTGTACATGTAGTTTTATTTAATTTTGGAAATGGATTATTTTATCTATTTTCCCTGAGTTACATGCCAGTACTTATCCCGCTAACCACCCTAGGATGCTACATCATTTCATGATGTAGGGTCTGCAGACTTTGTTGTCACCCCTGTACAGTATTGGGTGGTACAGCTGTCTATTGAGTTGTTGTGAAGTGATGAGTTGCCATCTTTCGGAAAGCCTTATTATTTCATTAGGTTTTCTTTCATATTTTGGGAATCGAGGATTTCCATTGTCATGGTCGGGGGCATGTCCCGACCTAATTTGGTATTCTGGTTTTAGAGACTTTTGTGGACAAGTGTGAGTTGGTTTTTTATTTTAGATTCTTAGAACCTTCTTTTTGGTTTATATATCCTTCTTATTATTTGGATTGCTTTCTCTATTACTTTACTGTGCTCAGGTGGTTAGGCTAAGAGGGTGGTCTCTAGCCCACAGTGGGCTTAGATACCCATCAAGATTAAGCATTGAATCAGGTCATGAAAAGCTTGGTATCAGAGCATAATTCAGGGTCTATTGGTATCCAGAAAGCCATGTCGAGTAGAGTTCCTTTTATGGGTGTGTAGCGTGTCATACTTATAAGGGGGCGTCTTTAAGGCATTTAGGAATGTTTCCCTTTTTTTGTGTTCTATTTTAGGCTATCGAGTCTAGTGTCATGAAACTTCTCTAACTCTTAGTTTACTCGTATTTTAGATCATGCCTCACCAAAGATCTGATGGTCATAGAAACTCAACAAGGACCTTTGTCCCACCTGAGGAAAATATAGAGGGGACACATCCTGTTCATGGAATACAAACTCGATCTAGGGTCCCTACTCTTGATTATACCGCTCTACTTAGGGTTCCACCATTTCCAACTAGTCCTTCCTCGACAATTGATACTCATGCGCAATCACCTCAGGAAGATATCTCTAATCCAGAGTTCCGTCGGTCTATTCATTTGCTTACTCAATTGATGACCCTCAATCTCGTTAGTTTTGTCTTGTTGGTTCTTTGGTGAGTTCATATGAGGTCACCTGAGTTGGTTAGTTTATGAGGTTGAATCCCCCAACATTTATAGGCTCTAAGGTTAAGGAAGATCCTCTAGGGTTTGTCGGTGAGATGGAGAAGATCTTTAGGGTGATGCATGCCACTGATTTTGAAGGTGTAGAGTTTGTGGCATATTAATTAAAGGTGTGGCTTATTAGTGATACGAGGAGTGGGAAAAGTTGAGAGGTGATGATGCTAAGCCAGCGATATAGGATGAGTTTTCGAGTGCTTTCCTTGATTATTTCTTTCCTTAGGAGTTGACGAAGGCAAAGGCCGAAGAATTTGTGAACTTAAGGCAAGGTAAGATAAGTGTGAAGGAGTATGCATTGAAGTTCCATCAGTTGTCTCATTATGCTCTGGAGTTGGTGTCTAGTATGAGGGCTAGAATAATAAAGTTTTCTTCTGGTTTGTCCTGTTACTTGGTATTGAAAGGTAAGGCTGCTATGTAGAACAATGACATAGACATCTCTAGGATGGTGGTATATATATAGCAGGTGGAGGATAAAAAGAAGAAGCAGGTGGAAATAGGAGAGTGGCAGAATAAGAAGTTTAGATATTCTGAGCAGCGTGTGAATCAGCAGAATATTGGGAGAGATGGTAGACAGTGGACTAAGAAGAAGAATCGGGTAAGTTCTAACTCCTATTCGTCATATAGTATGCTATACCCTAAGTTGTCTGGTGATCGTCTTATTCAAACTAGTAATGGTTCTAAGGCGCCGAGTGCCCAGTCTTAGGATAGTGGAGCTCAGTTAGCCCCGCCTTATCCTCTTTATCGATTTTATGGACAACTTAATTATGGTTATTGTAAGGAGGGAAGGAATATGTATTTTAATTGTGGTCAGCCTGGTTATATGCAATGACACTGTCCCATAGCTAAGATTGCCACTGGAGCTAATAAGTTACCGGTTGCTACTTCTTTGGATCCTACACCTAAGGACGCCACTTAAGGTACCATCAATGGATGGAGTAGTCTCTATGCTCTTGCTACTCTTCAGAAATCTGAGGCATCTCCTGACATTGTCACTGGTATGTTACAGCTCTTCTCCCATGATGTTTACTATTTTCTTGATTTGGGTTCTACCCTTTCTTATGTGACCCCTTCTATAGTTGTGCATTTTGGTTTTGGTCCTGAAAATATTTCTGACCCTATGTCTGTGTCTACTCCAGTGGGTGATTTTATTGTGTCAAGAAAAATATATAGGAATCGTATGGTGTCCATGTTTCATAGGGAGACATTGATGGACCTGATAGAGCTTGATATGGTGGATTTTGATCTTATCTTAGGGATGGATTGACTTCATTCATGCAATGTTTCTATGAATTGTAGGATCCAAAAGGTCAATTCTTATTTTTCTAATAAACCGGTAATTGAATGGAAGGGGAGTTCCTTAATACCTAAAGGGGTTTTTTTTCCTATCTTAGAGCTCAAAAGTTTATTTTCAAAGGATTTCTCTATCATTTAGTTCGGGTTAAGGACTTAATTCTGAGGGTCCTTCTTTCCAATCTATCTCTGTGGTTAATGAGTTTCCTGAGGTTTTTCCTGATTAATGAGTTTTCTGAGGTTTTTCCTATGATCTTCCAGGAATTTCTCCTATTAGGGAGATAGAATTTGGGAGTGATCTTCCACCGGATACTCGTACCATTTCCATTCTTCCTTATAGGATGGCTCCGGCTAAACTAAAAGAGCTAAAGAAGCAGTAAAAGGATCTACTATATAAGGGTTTCATTTATCCTAGTGTTTCACCATGGGGTTCTCCTATACTTTTCGTGCAGAAGAAAGATGGGTCTTGTGACACCCCGAAATCTCATCCTGAGACATCACACGGTGATTAAGGCTACAAGTAACCCAGAGCTAACTCTTCGAGCCTGCTACTAAGTCTAGAACTTACTTTGAAACAAATGAATTAAGTAGTAACTTTATATCATGTCAAATTTGGGCTAAAATAACTGAACAACATTATTTGGATAACAAATATTAAAAATATGGAAACTCCAACTGATAGTCCGATAAACCTCTACTTACTAAAGAACTGGAGAGTCATTGGGACAAACCCCCAACTGACTTGAGATGAACTGAAAAAATAAGTGAGTGCTATCAAGACTGAAAATCAAAGAAAAAGGTCCTCGAACCATGAGGACTCACCAACTGCGAAAGTGTAGATGAAGGTACTCGGAGATCACTGTCGCTGTTGAGACTGAGCACCTAAACCTACATTATGAGACAATGTAGCATATAGATATATATTTGGATCAGTACTTTGAGGATGTACTGAGTATATGGGGGTGTATGCAATAAGTAAACATTATCATTACTCTTTATAAAACCATGCATGCTGACATAAATGACTCAAATAGCTTGAATAAATCTAAAATCTAAATATCATAAATCATGAATAATGAAACATGTAGCATAAATCTCGTGAGTCATTATACCTAGTTATAAAATCAATATTCTCCTCTTATTCTCAAAGCTTGTTGCAAAAAGAATCTTAAAACAATAACTTTCAAAACTTACGCTTTTATCTTAAGAAGAATAGGACTTTGGAAACTCAAGGACTTGGGAACTTTAGGACTATAAATCCTTGAGGACTTGGAGACTCTGGGAACTTGGGAGTTTCTTCTAACCAACTTAAACCATGTGAGCTGACATGGAGTCAAACGTCTTGCCCACATTGGGGGAGAGCTGTTTTACCCTTGCTATCGGAATAAAACCTTAACTTTAGTGATCACTATCTTAACTCACTTGGGGTAAATCATAATCCTACGGTGGCTCGTAGTTCTGGGGCATGAGACCTTGGAATCAAGCCCAACTCAGTGCTAAATACTACTCTCATACTTAGGCTCAGAACTTTTAGGAAATCCACCTTAAAACAGTACAAGGATGTATAGAGGAAGCCAATTATACTTCTCTTTGCTTTAAATCATAAATACTGCAGATTCCTATTTTAGCTTAGGATTCAAAGATCAACTTTATTTCTTGGAACTTGGTAAACAATCATCAAGGAGGCTTAAAATCATGATCTTCTTAAAATATCAAGGTTAAATCTTAGGGCTTAAAGCCCATGTTTTAAACTTATGTTAAAACACCAAAAGGTTCATGCTTGATAATGTAATTATTGGTAAATCAACTCAAAATCTAGAAAAAAATATGATCATGTGCATAAATATGCGAAAGTAGACATGTAATTCAATATCCAAATCAATTAAGGTCTCAAAATCATGCAATTAGCAACATGGGGTATAAATCCTAAATTAAATTTCATGGAAATCATATCAAAATTTACATATTTGTAACTTAAAGTAAGTTTTTAGGCACAAGAATGAAAGAATTATTCTTGTTGAAACTCCACATACCTTATTTGGTTTGATTCAATGGAACAAGTTGACTTTTGAAGACTTGAGAATGTTCTTGGAGGTTTTTCTTGAAGGTTCTTGAATGATGATGTTTTGATTCTTGAATTTTCTTGAAGAAGGGTTTGAACCTTGTTCTTGAGGATTGATCTTGAAAAGAACCCTAATTTTGATGTTATGGATGAATATGAAGTTATGTGCTTTGATTTGATTTAATTAGGTGTTAAAAAGGGTGGAAAAGACCCAAAAATCTTTTTTAAAACGGCTTAAAATCGCTAAATGGAGGTCCCCGATAGTTTGGGTGATGAACCGTCGCCCTGGGGATGGACCGTCCCTTCAACCCATCATTTTTTGGCCAGAAAACAGGCTTACTGCCTCAGTTTCGAAGGTTTGGGTGACGGTCCATCGGCCTTCCCGTTGCACTTTGTCAGTCCGGATAGGTCACTGTAAAATGGCTATAACTTTTTACCCCAATACCGGATTTTGGAGAAATTGGTATCTTGGAAAGATAATTCAATTATTTATATGTTGGTGGGTCATAAGCTCAAAAATTCATAGTATAGAAAAAGATATTCTCATTTGAAGTTGACTATACTAAAATCCTTCTCAAGAATTCAATCGGTAAGGGATGTTTTGATTCGCCTAATAGCTAGGACATATCTGAGGCCTTAATACACACCAACCTTGATCACAAAACTATTAAATAACTATAATTTATTTCTCATGAGCTTGAATCATGGTTGTACTATTTGTTGAAATTCTTTGGGTATTATAATATCTCCCCCTTGGGAACATTCATCCTCGAATGAGGTTGGTCAACTGAGAAAACTGAGGATGCACATCTGAAATAAATTACTAAACTAATTCTACATCATTCTAATCCTTTGACTACTTTTGGGAATGCATGAACTTATAAAGAAGGCACTATATAGCTGAATACTTGCTTAGAAAAAAACTGAATCAAGGAAGAGTAGTACCTTTGGCTAAATCTGAGTTGCAGCGAATAGATGAGGGTACTTGGCTCGCATATCTACTTCTGCTTCCCAAGTAGCACCCTCAAGTGACTGGTTCCGCCAAAGAATCTTGACCAAGGGAACTTCTTTGTTCCTTAGTCTACGGATCTGATGGTCTAGAATATCAACTAGAATCTCTTTATATGAAAGACTATTATGAACATCTGACCTCTCTGATGGATCTACTATAATGGAATCACCAATGCACTTCTTAAGCATAGAGACATTAAAGACAGTATGAACAGCTGACAAATCTGTAGGCAATTCAACCTCATAAGCTACTTTCCCAACACGTCTCAAAATTCTATAGGGGCCAACATAACGGGGACTAAGCTTTCCCTTTTTACCAAATCTCTTCACCCCTTTCAAGGGTGAAATCTTCAAATATACTAAGTCATCAATTTCAAACTCAAGATCTCTTCTTCTCACATCTGCATATGATTTATGGAGACTCTGGGCTGTCTTCAATCTTTCTCTAATCAACTTTACTTTTTCCATAGCTTCAAACACTGCATCAGGCCCAAGCTAGGCGGCCTCACCCACTTCAAACCAACCTATGGGTGATCTACATCTCCTCCCATAAAGATCCTTCAACGGGGCCATCTGAATTCTAGAATGATAACTGTTATTATAAGCGAACTCGATCAATGGAAAATGCCCATCCCAACTACCCTTAAAATCAAGAGCACAAACCCTCAATATGCCTTCTAGAGTCTAGATGGTCCTCTCTGCCTGATCACCTATCTACAGATGAAAAGCGGAACTAAGGTGAATTTGGGTACCAAGACCCTTCTGAAAAGCTCTCCAAAATTAGGAAGTAAACTGAGTACCCCTATCTGAGATAATAAAAAAGGTAACTCCATGCAGTTTGACTAACTCTTGGACATATAACTTAGCATAATCCTCAGCTGTATAAGATGTTTGCACTGGCAGGAAATACATTGACTTAATAAACCTGTCTACAACAACCTAAATCAAATCATGATGACGGCGAGAAAGGGGTAAACCTATCATAAAATCCATATTCACTTCTTCCCACTTCCAAGTGGGGATGCCAAACTCTTGCATCGCACCACCAGGTCTTTGGTGCTCTATCTTAACCTGTTGGTAAGTTGCGCACTTTTCCATAAACTCTGCTATATCTTTCTTCATACCACTCCACCAATAGATTTTCCGCAAGTCGCGGTACATCTTGGTAGCGCCGGAATGAATAGAATATTGTACGGCATGCGCTTTATCCATAATTCTATGCCTCAAATCATCAACATAAGGAACACACAATCTATCCTGAAATCTCAACACGTCATCTCTCCCTTGGAAGAAAACCTCTACCTTTTGGTCTTTAACCGACTCCTTCAGTTTGACCAAACTAGAATCCATGTCCTGTTTTTCCTTCACTTCTGAAACTAACGAGGATTCGGAACTACCCTGAACCCAAACATTCCCCTTAGTTGAATAAAGCAACCAAACACCCAATCTAGTCAAACGATGCACTTCATAAGCTAATTATTTTTTATCTTTCTCCATGTAAGCAACACTAACCATAGACAACCTACTAAGGGCGTCTGCCACTGTATTGGCCTTACCCGAATAATACAACATGCTCATATCATAATCTTTTAGCAACTCTAACCACCTCCTCTGATGAAGATTTAACTCCCTCTGAGTAAACATATACTGCAGGCTTTTATGGTCCGTAATCACATCAATATGAACACCATATAGATAGTGTCTCCAGATTTCAAAGAAAAAACCATAGCAGCTAATTCAAGATTATGGGTTGGGTAATTCTTTTCATGCACCTTTAACTATCTAGAGGCATAGGCTATAACCTTACCTCTCTGCATCAACACGCAACCCAAACCAACTCTAGAGGTATCACAATACACCATTAAACCATTCGTACCATCGCGTAATATTAATACTGGGGCTGAAGTGAGTCGAGTCTTCAACTCCTGAAACTCTTTTTGAAGGAATCTGACCACAGGAACTTAACTTTCTTTTGGGTCAATCGGGTCATGGGAGACACAATAGATGAGAAACCTTCAACAAAACGACAGTAATAGCCAGCTAGACCCAAGAAACTTCTAATGTCTGATGGAGAGATAGGTCTAGGTCAATTTCTTACGGGTTTTGTCTTTTGGGGATCAACTCTAATGCCTTCGGCTGAAATAATATGACCAAGAAAGGCTACTGACCTTAGCCAAAACTCACACTTGATGAATTTGGAGAATAATTGATGATCTCGGAGAGTTTGCAAGACAATTTTAAGATGATCTGCATGGCCATCCTTATTACAAAAGTAAAGAAGGATATCATCTATGAACACTATGACAAACATATCAAGATACTGTTTGAACACTCGATTCATGAGGTCCATGAAAGCTGCTGGAGCATTGGTTAGCCCGAAAGACATGACTAGAAACTCAAAATGACCATAATGAGTTCGAAAGGTTGTCTTTGGAATATCACACTCCCTTATTTTAAGTTGATGATAGCCGGATCTAAGGTCTATCTTTGAGAAATAACTTGCACCTTGCAATTGAGCAAATAGGTCATTAATTCTAGGAAGAGGGTATTTGTTCTTGACTGTGGCCTTATTAAGCTGACGATAGTCAATGCACATACGCAAAGAATCATCTTTCTTTTGCACGAATAGGACGGTTACGTCCCATGGAGAAACACTGAGCCTCATGAAACCTTTATCTAGAAGATATTTTAGTTGCTCTTTCCACTCCTTAAGTTTTGTGGGTGCCATACGATAAGGAGGGATAGAAATAGGTTGTGTATCGGGAAGAAGGTCAATACCAAACTCTATTTCCCTATCGAGAGGTACCCCTGGGAGATCTTTTGGAAACACATCTAGAAACTCATTAACTATATTGACTGACTGAATTGTTGGAGTCTTAGACTTAGTGTCTTTAACTCGAACTAGATGATAAATTCAACCTTTGGAAATCAACTTTCTGGCCTTAAGGTAAGATATGAAATGACTCTTGGGAGATACAGAATTTTTGGACCACTCAAAGACTGGCTCATCTAGGAATTGAAACTTAACCACACAAGTGCGATAATATATAAATGCATAATAGGAATGAAGCCAATCCATACCTAGAATAAGATCAAAATTAACCATATCTAACTTTACCAAATCTGTAAATATGACCTTATGAAGAACAGTAATGGGACACCTTTGGTAAACTTGCTTAGCAATAACTGACTCTCCTATTGGGGTAGAACTAGGATAGGCTCAGGGATCTTTTCAAAACTTATCTCAAAATTCACAGCAACTAACGAAGTCACATAAGAAAAACTTGACCCAGGGTCCAACAATATATACACATCAAAATGAAAGACACGAAGTATACCAGTAACAACATCTGGTGAATCCTCCTGCTCCTGGTGAGATGGCAAAGCATAAAATTAATTTTGGTGCTGAGCGCCAGCAGTGCTGGATGAAGCGCCCTTAGGAGGGGATGGATGAGCTAAAGGAGCTGGAGAAATAATAGTCTGAGTCTGGGGAACATCTCGGCTCCCCTGCCTAGCATGCGAACACTCTCTAAGTCTATGGATCAACTTGCCATAACCAAAAAACCCTTCTACTTGTCCAAACACTCTTCGAGATGGGTTCTACCATACTTAGCACATGGAGGATTACTGGGCCTATCGCTCACACTATTTTGAGACCTGGACATAGAAGACTTACCCCACTGTTCCTACTTGATTTTGGGTGCGAGAGCACTAGCTGATGAAGTTGATGGCATAGCTGAATGATTCTAACACTATGGGCGGTTCCCTCTATGGGATCTAGGTTGACCATACTCAGACTTCTCTGATCTAACCTTCTTATATCCTTTTACTCTCTCTCTTTCTCCTTTATCTTTTCTGCCTTAATATGTTAAGCATGCATCATCAGTCTAGAAAGATCCATTTCTCAATTAAGCATAGCAGTCCTACACTTCTTAACTACCATTTTAGACACACCAGTCATGAACTTACTCATACTAGATCTGGGGTTAGCTATCAAGTCTGGAGCATACTTAGATAATTGGTTTAACTTGAGGAAATTCTTCTTTACTGTCATAGAGCCTTGCCTCAAGTTTATGAACTCCTCTATCTTTGCTTTCCTCATCTCAAGTGGGAAGCACTTATCCAAGAATGCATCCTGCAACACCTGGCAAGTCATAGGAGTTGCATTCTCCCCTCTATTCTTCCTCTACATCACTACCCAATCATAAGCAACATCCTTCAGCCTATAGGATGCCAATTTTACACTCTCCTCCTCAGAAACATGCATAACTTGGGTGATCTTTATCACCTCATCAAGATACAGTTGTGGGTCCTCACCTCCCTTCGACCTAAAGAATTTTGGTGGATTTACCCTTATAAAATTATGAAGACTGGTTGCAGATGCATCACCCCCTTGCTGATACAGAATAGTAGCCTGATTGTTGGCTTTCACAGTAGCAGTCACAGCTTAGGCTAACCTCTGAAAAGCAACCCGAAATTCAGCATGAGCCATATTCTCATCAGGGGATCGACAGGTTGGGGTGGCTCATTTTCATTTCTACGGGCATTAGCTCTGTGAGAAGGCATTTTTTATCATAAAATAGCACGAGTTAATAGCAGATAGAGAAAATTGTAGTCATGATGGATTCCAAAAAAAATGACTTTTCCTAAAACGACCCGTAGCCTCTTGCTCATAGATGTAGCGCGCTTCACACCGATGATCAAGACTCTACATAACATGGCTTGTCTGACTCCCTAGGAATATTTAAACCTTAGGCTTTGATACCAAGTTTGTAATGACCCAAAATCTCATTCCAAGACATCACACGGTGCTTAAGGCTACAAATAGCCCCAAGCTAACCCTTTGAGCCAGCTAATAAGTCTAGAACTTACTTTAAAACAAATGAATTAAGTAGTAACTCTATATCATGTCAAATTTGGGATAAAATAACTAAAAAATATCATTTGGATAACAATTACTGAAAATCTGGAAACTCCAACTGATAGTCCGACAAGCCTCAATTTACTAAAGAACTTGAGAGCCATTGGGACAAACCCCCAACTGACTCAAGCTAAATTGAAAATAATAAATGACTGCTATCAAGACTAAAAATCAGATAAAAAGGTCCTCGAACCATGATGACTCATCAACTACGAAAGTGTAGATGAAGGTACTCAGAGATCACTGTCGCTGTTAAGACTGAGCACCTGAACCTATATTATGAGACAATGTAGCACATAGATATATATATATATATGTGGACTAGTACTTTGAGGATGTACTGAGTATATGGGGGTGTATGCAATAAGTAAACATTATCATTACTCTTTATAAAACCATGCATGGTGATATAAATGACTCACATATCTTGAATAAATCTAAAATCTAAATCTCATAAATCATGAATAATGAAACATGTAGCATAAATCTCATGAGTCATTATACCTAGTTCTAAAATTTGTATTCTCCTCTTATTGTCAAAGCTTGTAGCAAAAGGAATCTTAAAACAATAACTTTCAAAACTTATGCTTTTATCTTGAGGAGAATAGGACTTTGGAAACTCAAGGACTTGGGAACTTTTGGACTATAAAGCTTTGAAAACTTGGAGACTCTGGGAACTTTGGAGTTTCTTCTAACCAACTTAAACCATGTGAGCTGACATGGACTCTAACGTCTTGCCCACATTAGGGGAGAGTTGTTCTACCCTTGCTATCAAAATAGAACCTTAACTTTAGTGATCACTATCTTAACCCACTTGGGATAAATCATAATCCTATGGTGGCTCATAGCTCTGGGGCATGAGACCTTGAAATCAAGCCCAACTCAGTGCTAAATAATACTCCCATAATTAGGCTCGGAACTTTTAGGAAATCCACCTTAAAACAGTACAAGGATGTATAGAGGAAGCCAATTATACTTCTCTTTGCTTTAAATCATAAATACTGCGGATTCTTATTTTAGCTTAGGATTCAAAGATCAAATTTCTTTCTTGAAACTTGGTAAACAATCATCAAGAAGGCTTAAAATCATGCTTTTCTTAAAATATCAAGGCTAAATCTTAGAGCTTAAAGCCCATGTTTCAAACTTATATTAAAACATCAAAAGGTTCATGCTTGATAATGTAATTATTGGTAAATCAACTCAAAATCTAGAAAAAACTATGATCATGTGGATAAATATTCAAAAGTAGACATGTAAATCAATATCCAAATCACATAAGGTCTCAAAATCATGCAATTAGCAACATGGGGTATAAATCCTAACTTAAATTTCATGAAAATCATAACAAAATTAAGAAATTTGTAACTTAAAGTAAGTTTTTGGGTACAAGAATGAAAGAATTATTCTTGTTGAAACCCCACATACCTTATTTGGCTTGATTCAATAGAAAAAGTTGACTTTTGAAGCCTTGAGAATGTTCTTGGAGGCTTTTCTTGAAGGTTCTTAAATGGTGATGTTTTGATTCTTGAATTTTCTTGAAGAAGGGTTTGAACCTTGTTCTTGAGGATTGATCTTGAAACGAACCCTAATTTTGAAATTATGGATGAATATAAAGTTATGTGCTTTGATTGGATTTAATTAGGTGTTAAAAAGGGTGGAAAAGACCCAAAAATCTTTTTAAAAACAGATTAAAATCGCTAAACGGAGGTCCCCAACGGTTTGGACGATGAACCGTCACCTTGAGGATGGACCGTCCCTTTAACCCGTCACTTTTTGGCCAGAAAATAGGCTAACTACCTTAGTTTCGATGGGTGCAATGGTCCGTTGGCCTTCCCATCGCACTGTGACAGTCCGAATAGCTCACTATAAAACGGCCATAACTTTTTACCCCGATATCGGAATTTAGAGAAATTGGTATCGTTGGAAAGCTAAATCAATTATATATCTATTGGTGTGTCATGAGCTCAAAAATTCATAGTATAAAAAAAGATATTCTCGTTTGAATTTGACTATACCAAAATTCTTCTCAAAATTTCAATCGGTAAGGGATGTTTTGATTCACCTAATAGCTAGGACATATTTGAGGCTTTAATACACACCAACCTTGATCATAAAACTACCAATGCACTATAATTTATTTCTCATGAGCTTGAATAATGGTTTTACTATCGGTTGGAATTCTCGGGGTATTATAGGTCTCTTTGGATGTTTATAGACTTTCATCAGTTGAATAAGATCACAGTGAATAAGAAGTATCCTCTTCCTTGAATTGATGACCTTTTTGATTAGCTTCAGGGTGCTAGGTATTTATCTAAGATTGATCTCCGTTCTCTCTATCATTAGTTGAAAATTAGGGAGGTTGATATTCCCAAAGACTACTTTCTGAACCCGGTACAACTAATATAAGTTTTTGGTTATGTCGTTTGGGTTAACTAATGCTCCGGCTATGTTTATGGATCTTAT
This sequence comes from Capsicum annuum, assembly GCF_002878395.1. NCBI lineage: Eukaryota > Viridiplantae > Streptophyta > Magnoliopsida > Solanales > Solanaceae > Capsicum > Capsicum annuum. The sequence continues at coordinate 35,587,319 of NC_061111.1, read as the reverse complement.
GAATCAGGTGTTGCGATAGCTTTTGGATTTGTTTTTTATAGTGTTCATTGATGACTTCTTGGTGTATTCTAAAAGTAAGGAGTCAATTACCTTTGACTTGTGTTACAGACATTTAAGGACCAGAAGTATGCAAAATTTTCTAAGTGTGAATTTTGGTTAAGTGTTATGACCTTTCTTGGGCATGTTGTTTTAGTGAGGGGATCTTTAATGCCCCGAGACTACCCCCTGGATACCAGGCGGTTCTTAGAACCACAAGTGATCCTAAGCTAACCTATGATACTTGCATAACTCGTGCATAACTGAATATGTTACATAAATCTAAAAGAAATAAGTGGAAGAGATGTCTTTGCTAAATATGTTTAATACAAAATTGTTTAAAACATACTTTGGCTATACAAAATAAAACTGAAACTAAATACATCAACTCTGAATGACCGTCAATGAAACCTCTACTAATACTGACTATAGGTAGCTAGTACATAAGCTCCAACTATCCCTAATCAATATGACTGAATAAAAATATTACTAGAACTATAGTTGACTCGAGTCCTTGAATTAAAAGAACTCCTCACCTGCTGACTGGAAGCTACAAAGTATCTGATTACGATATATGGGCTACAACTAGTACCTATATTATAAGACAATGTATCACATAGACATATTTGTGGGTACTTCTGGAATGTACTAAGCATGTGGGGTTAAATGCATAAGTAAAACAATAACTGAATATTCATATAAACTTTCAATGATGCGTGCTAAGTATAAATGACTCACCTTGAGCTTGAATAAAACAAAGACTGCAAGATCATGAACATGAGTAATGAAGCATAAGAATAACTTTGTGAGCCATAACACTTAGCTTCTAAAATCTTTACTTTTTATTCTTTTTTTTGGAGAGTCTTCTAACCGACATAAACCATGTAAGCTACCATGGAGTCCAACGTCTTACCCATAAAGGAGAGATGTTCAACCCTTTCCATCAGAATAGAACCTTAATCTTAAGTGATCACTGAACTTCTTCCATATTGAAGAAAAAAACTTAACCTATGGTGGCTCGTAGTTTCTAGGAATTTAGGATATGCTCATCCGTATTCCCTTCTCAGAGATAAAGACTACTCCCAGAATACTTATATGCTCATACTTTAGGAAATCCACCTTAAAATAGCATAAGGGTTTATAGAATGAAAACTAGTTATGCTTCTCTTTACTTTAAATCATAATCAAGATGAACAAATGTGGATTTCATAACTTATCTTAAGATCAAAAGATCAATATTTGCTTTGTATCATAGTATAAACTTATCAATGGAGATTAAGAGCATAATCTTCTTGTAAACTCAATACTTGTACTTAGGGATTATAATACATGCTTAAATTCTTAGAATTCATGACAAAACTCCATGCTCAATAATCATCTTGAAATCTTTCAACAACATCAAGTCAAGATAATGAAATTAAATTCATAATATGAATCTTATCAAAACATGAATATATGTAATTCTTGATGCACTTAAAGCTTTCAATCTTATTGTAGTAACATACTTCAAGAATATAGCAATTTGTGTATGAACCCTAACTAAAAATAAATGAATTTAAATATTAAGACCATGCACTTTGGGCACAAGGATGAAATAATAACCTTGTTCATAAATCCCACATACCTAATTAGATGACTTCTTGAAGAAGGCTTGAAATTAGAACTTAAATCCTTGGGGAAGAAATCTTAAATTTCTTATTCTAGGAAAGAGGGGAAGGGTTTATGTAAGTGTTAATTGATGAAAATTGGGCAAATAATTCCCTTTTTGGGGCTTTAATTTGTCACTTGGGTGCTTGGGGGTAAAGGGGAATGACCAAAATACCCTTTGGGCTTGTACTTACGGATGCAGGAAACATATCCAAAGCGTTGTGGAGGCTAATGCGTAGCCTAAGGCCTGCATCACGGAGCTATCGCGAACCCTTACTATTTCTCATGAAAATGCTCATAACTTTTCACTCAAGTATCATGATAGCACCCAAGCGCACATGCAAGTGTACGCGATTCTATCAAGTAGTAAAGTAGCTTCAAGAAAGCCTAAGTATCGATCTCTCAGGGACTTGCATACGCCGACTATCCAATTCTAGTTTAACGATTGAGAAAAAGTAAACAATAGAGTTTTAGAGTTGTAAACTAAAATGAGACTAAACTAATGCGGAAAAGTAATGACTTAGGACAATCAATGGATAGAAGCCCAGGGTTAAGGCTTACTAACAATCATACTACGTTATTGAACCCCATTAGTTAACTTGCTTATCTTGGTTGTTGATTCGTAGGGTTAATCGCTTGATTATGGTTTCCCAACCTCTAATCTTTTACCTAAGTTGGACCTTACACCTACATCTTTGAGCGGAGATATAATAATCTAATTAAGTTATGTAAGCTGTCATCCTATATGTGAATCAAGTAAGACATCGAGGTACATCCCTATCCTAGATGCTAATTCAAGTCTCTTATTTTATAAAGAAACAAGAATCATACTTTGCTTATTCCCTTATTCTATCTTCCTATTCCCTCTCTCGAAATCACAAGGTTAATAATTGATGTATTCTAAGAGTAACTAATCCTTAAAATAGTTAAAACAAGAATAAACAAGAAACCAATAATGATAAGAAAATCAACAAACTTAATTCAAAACAAAAGTAGTCATGATCTTGGCCTTAACCCAAAAGAGGGAGTTTAGCCTTTAATGGAAATATTCCTCATCCAATACCTTGGACTGATGATACAAACCATGAAATAAACTAAATATAAGATAATAAAACCATAAATAATGTGTAGAGCATCGTCCTCTTGTCCAGAGACATCCAAAAGTGATTATATGTGTTTAACGTATGTGTTTATATCAAACCAATCCAAATCCAATTAGGAGTGCACAATATCACGTTCTATGGATAGTCAACAAATCCTATGCCAAGTAGGAGAAGGAACTTGCATGAATTGTAGCCGTGAAATAGAGCATGCAACGCATGTATCATTCCACCAAAATGGAGTATGCGACGCACGCATCATTCCATAGAAATAGAGCATGAGACGCATGTTTATCATGGGTACACACTATTTTGGGTGCCTTATGAGTATTTTTATGTGTATAATGCACCAAGATACCTTCCCACGTACCCTCACTTGCCCATGATATTTCAGGTGTCCAAATTTGCGTCAAGTTGAGTATTGTGCTTCTGTGAACCATTCCAAGCTTTTTTGAGTTGTTTCCACGTGATTTGAAGTTTTTATATCCTTCATATATCATCATAATCCACTAAAAAAGCATCCTATAAAATTAAACACAACAATTTAGAGTTCAGAACAACACAACATCCAAGATGGAGAATGAGAAACACGAGCTAAGCATAGGCTTTATTCACTTTGATATCTAACTTATTGTTTTGACTCTTGTCTTGATCCAATTGACCCTTTAACATTACCAAAAAGTTGTTTCATATATAAATAAATAATAACAACCTTATGAATTCATTAAATAAGTTAGAACCCAACACGATAGACTAGACAAACACCTAGCTCAAGCTAGTCATACTAATTTTCTCGGTTGACTTCTAAACGATCAATTTGAATCAAAACTTGAGTGGAAACACTATTAAACATTTTAAACACATACATGGACACTTATATGCACATTTATATCATTATAAACACATTAAACACATGAATCATCCTCAAAATAAGGCTAAATAGGCTAGAATAGTAATGTTAGAATACATAAATACACCCAACATCATATCATATTAAGGTAAAATTAGTATAATTGTAAAGATAATTCAATTATATATAATTTGGTGGGTCTTGATATGAATATTTCAAAAGTTATACATGTTCAAAATTGACCCTTCTAGGATCGAATATCAAAATTTGGCCGAATCAAAGGCTCTTAGCTCAACTTTGATCTAAAGTGTTTCCTATGAATATTTTTACATCATAGGCACTCTTAATACTAGGATAATTATTATTATATATATATTCACATACAAAATATGGGATTAGAGTTTATACATGTAGAAATGACAGTTCAAATTCTAGTATGAAAATGCGAGGTGTTATAAGATGAAGGTGGATTCGCAAAAAGTTAAGGTGGTTAAGATATGTCCTAGAACCACGAATCCAACTGACATTAGGAGATTTTTGGGATTGTCTGGGAATTATAGGAGGTTTGTGGAGATTTTTTCATGTATTGTTGTTCTACTGACGAAATTAACCAAAAAAAAGGTTATGTTCTTATGGTCCAATGCTTGTGAGGGTAGGTTGAAGGATAAGTTGACCTATGATCCAGTTTTAACCCTTTCCAAGGGTACTAATAGGTTTGTATTTCATTATGATGCATCTCATATAGGACTGGATTGTGCTTTGATACAGCATGGTAAGGTTGTAGCCTATACTTCCAAGTAGTTTAAGGTTCATGGGAGGAATTACCCGACTTATGATTTAGATTTTGCCTATATGGTGTTTGCTTTAAATATTTAGCATTACTATTTATATGTGGTGTATGTGGATATCTATTTTGATCATAACAGCTTGCAGTATGTGTTTACACAGAAGGAATTAAATTTCAGTAGAGGCAGTGGCTCGAGTTGCTTTAGGATTATGACATGAGCTTTCACTATCATCCAGGTAAAGGTAATGTGGTTGTTATACTCTTAGCAGGTTATTTATAGGAAACTTATCTCCGGTGGATAAGGAGAAGAGAAGATTGGTGAAGGAAATTCATTGATAGGCTAACTTGGGAGTTCATCTTTTAAACTCAAAGAATGGAGGAGTGATTGTTCAAGAAGTGGTTAAATCATATCTTGGTGCCGAGGTGAAAGAGAAATAGGCTTTGGATTCCATACTTATATAGATTAAGGACGATGTAGGTTAGCAAAAAGTTGTGGAATTTGAGATTAAGGAAGATGGCATACTGAGGTATCAAGGTAGGTTGTGTTCCTGATATTGATAGGCTACATGAAAGATTTTTGATTGAGGCTCATGAGTCCTGATATACAGTTCATTCAGGTTCAACTAATATGCATTATGACTTGAAGAAAATCTACTGGTTAAATAATATGAAGAGAGATATGGAAAATTTCATGGCTAAGTGTATGATTTGTCAGTAAGTCAAGGTTAAACATTTGAGGCCTAGTGGCATGTATCAAGAGATAGAGTTGCCTATATAGAAGTAAGAGATAATTAATATGGATTATGTTACAATTCTTTTGTGGTCTCATAATCAGTATGATTCTATTTGGGTCATTATGAATAGGATGACTAAGTTTGCTTACTTATTGCCTGTAAGGACTACCTACTCAGGAGAAAAGTATGCTAAGTTATTTCTTGAGGAGATACTTATTTTCATGGAGCATCGGTGTCCATTATTTAAGATTGACGTATGCAATTTTCTTCTCACTTTTGGTATTTATTTCAGAAAGGTTTGGGTACTCAGGTGAACCTTAGCATCGGTTTCTACCCTCAAATGGATGGACAAACGGAGCAAACTATTCAGACCTTGGATCATATGCTAAGGTACCATGCAATTAATTTCAAAGGTAGTTGGGTTGATTATTTTCTCTTATTGAGTTCGCATATAATAATAGTTATCATTTCAACATTCAGATGGCTCCTTTTGAGGTTCTTTATAGTAAGAGGTATAAGTCTCCTATTAGGTGGTTTGAGGTTAGTCAGACTAGATCATTTGGCCCTGACATGTTTCACCAAGCTATGGTGAAGGTTAAGGTGATTAGACAAAGACTTAAAACAGCTCAAAGTTGTCAAAAGTACTATGTGGATGTGAGGCAAAAGGAGTTGGAGTTTGAGGTTAGTAATTGGGTGTTTTTGAAAGTTTCTTCTAGGAAAGGAGTTATGAGATTTGGGAAGAAGGGGAAACTCAGTTCCTATTACATTGGTCTATATCAAATTTTGAGGAGAGTTGGGAATGTTACATATGAGTTAGATTTGCCTATGATTTTGGCTTTGATTCATCCTATTTTTTACGTGTCCATGCTGAAAAGTGTGTGGATGATCCTTCTTTGATTATTCCTATAGAGGATTTTGGTGTTTTAGATTCCTTGTCTTATGAGGAAGTCCCAGTAGAGATATTGGATAGGCAAGTCCATAGATTGAGAGCTAAGGATGTGGATTCGATAAAGGTACTTGGAGGAATCAAAAGAGGGAAAAAGCTACATGGGAAGTTGAGGAAGATGTGAGAGATAAATATACGTTATTGTTCCCCAGGTTGAATGAAAATGCTTAAGGTATGATCTCTATCTTTCTTATTATTTTTTAAATTGGTTCTTAGATTTTAGTTGTAGTCCCACTTGCCATGCAAGGGCGCTCCATATTTCTTATTTGGGGACGAATGATTCTAAGGGGGAGGCAATGTAATACCCTAGGTTCTGGGCTCTAAAATTTTTTATGTGTCGTAGAAACTACTTAAAAGACAACTCAGGTGATGAGTTGTCACCTCACGTAACGAGTCGTGAGGTGGGAATCATTACCACAACAGTAAGATTGCCCAAGGTTACTGCTTTGATCGCAACTCCTCATAACAAGTCATTAGGTCATGCCATGGGTCGTGGTGAGTGACTCATGACCATAATAGTGAGGGGTCAAAAATTTGATCCCCGAGTAATGAATCGAGGTAACAACTCATGGGCAGACCTTACGAGTCATTACCTGAGTCGTAACAATTGGGTCCAATTTTCCTACACGTTTTAATTAAGGATATTTTGGTCTTTTTCCCTCTTTGCTCTATTTCCCACGACTTAAAAATACTTTAAGGGCCCCTTTTCTATCACTTATCAAATCAAAAACACTAATTTCTCTTCTCTAAATCGTAAGGCAAGAACATTAGGATTTTACACGGCAATTAATCAATCAAGCTCCCAACTCTGGATTTCTTCTAAATTCTTTGGTATTTCAGGAATGTCTCTCATCCCTAACTTGAAGTTTATACTATGGCTTATGTTTTAATCATTATTCATGTGATTTAATTGTGGGTTTGAAATTAGGTTAAGGGCTTTTGATTGGTTGTTACTTAAATTGGTTTCCTATATTTTGAATATGTGATTCATGCTTTAATAAATGATTTTTAGATAGAATGGGTGAATTATTATGGGAATTGGAATGGAGAACACGGGTTTTCACAAATTTATAGATTTTTTACTTGGAATTGGCATTAACCTCAACCCAGCTTGTAATTTGGTTTTGGAACCTGGATATATGTATGATTTTACTTACTTTTGGAACCTTGCATTGCATTAAAATGCAATAGAAAATAAAAAAAAGTTTTGAAAGAGCTTCGTAGCCATGGTTTTGGATTTTAAAATGGAACTTAGGAGTCAAATTGGTTGATTGGTTTGGAATGACATAAATGGATTAACTTGCAAGCATAGTTGGTATGATGATTCCATAATGATAAATGCCTTAATAAATGACTCCTGGGGTTAATGGAGGAGTTTATGTGCATAATGGTTTTAATTTGGGATTAAAGGGGGTTGTGTAGCTCGCGGTGAAGGTGGAGATCTTATAGGAACCGATAATGGAAACCGCGTTTGCCGGCGTGGGGTCTATATGACCGCATGCATGGGTCACACATTATATATTTTATTGAAATGGTTGGAGAGTCAGTGGATTCCTCAAATTTTCTTGGTTCATGCGGCTACACGCAATGGGACTCTTTCAGTAGGGGTGCTGAACCATATAGCCCATGAGTGTCCTTAGGACGGATAGAGCTACAAAGTCTAGGTTAATATTTTAAAATCTCATGTTAATAACCCTTGCCCCAATCTCGGCATCTTATATATATGAAAATATGAATGTGTGCATATGATTTTGATTGATTTTAGAAAGAGAACTATTTTATCCACTTTTCCTGAGTTATATGCCAGTGCTTATCCCGTTGACCATCCTAGGATGCTACATCATTTCATGATGTATGATCCGAAGACTTCTCTGTTACCCCAGTACAGCATTAGGTGATGTGGTTGTCTGTTGAGTTGTTGTCAAGTGGCGAGCTTCCATCTTTCGGAAAGCCTTGTCATTTCATTAGGTTTATTTTCATATTTTGGGAATTGAGGATTTCCATTGTCATGGTCGGAGGCATGTCCCGACCTAATTTGGTATTCTGGTTTTAGAGACTTTTGTGAATAAGTGTGGGTTGGTTATTTATTTTGGATTCTTTGAACCTTTATTTTGGTTGGTATATCCTTCTTACTATTTCATTTTCTTTCGCTATTATCTTTATTATGTTAGGTGTTTAGGCTAAGGGGTGGTGTCTGGCCCACGGTGGACTTAAGATACTTATCACGACTAGGCCTTGGTTCGGATCATGACAGTTATGGAGCAGTGTTCATTTTAGTCGGGGATGTTAGACGATTGCACTGTAGAGATATTCGTGTGGTTAAGATTTAGTGGATACATTGTCCGATTGAGAAGACTACTTGGAAGGTTGAGATCAACATGCGTGGTAGTTACCCTCAGATTTTTATCAATTTATGTATTTTCTTTCCTTTTAGTTTGAGGGCGAACTAGAGTCTTAATGGTGGATGTTGTAATAACTTAATTTGTGAAAAAAATATTTTTATGTGTTTTAACCATTTTTTCCTTCTCCATACATGTTGATTTCGAGATGTGGGGTGGTTGGTGTGATTTTTGATGCGATCGAAAATAATTTGGGCAAGTTTGTGAATTTTAGAGGCTTTAAAAGGCATACGATTGACTTCAATCAATATTTATTATTTTGAGAGTTGGTTGATTATTTGAAAAGCTCCATTAGGTTTAAATTGTCAAATTTAGGTTAGTAGCAAAGTTGGTTCAGATTTGGGACCTTTATTGTATATTTTGATACTTCATTTGGAAAATAGTGGAAAAAAGAGTCTCGAGGGTTAACTTATTGAAAACAATTTTTTTAAAAAAATTTGATATCACCATTGAGTCTGAAGCGTCAAAAATATCCTAGTAGCATATATGATTTGTCTCTACGAGGTTCTGATCAAATTTTGAGGGTCTGTTCGGAGCTTGTTAGGGTTGCACCAAAATCAGCATTTGCTGATATTTGGTGCAGTCGTTTAAGTGGCAATGGTTTGATTTATCGGTCCAAGACTACTTAAGCAGTAGCTACTTTACCAACCAATTATCACTTAAGCCATAGCCACTTTGGTGGCTTGGTACCGCTTTAGCGGCCATTTAGCCGCTTAAGCGCCAATTATTATATAAAATCCCTTTTTTTTGTAATTTTCATCATTTTTAGACCTCCAAACTTCAAAAAGAGGCGATTTCTTGGGATTTTCTCACCATTCTTGCTTGCAAACTCCTAAATCATATTTTCATTATTTTTCATTGATTACATCTTTGAAAAAGACCTGTTAATCATGAATTTGAAATAAAATTTTGAGTTTTTTACCGCTAAAGCCTAAGAATATATTTTCCTTGATTTGAACCTCGTTTTAAATTTATTTTTGCATGGATTTTCAATAATAGACTCCTATAACCTTGGAGAATGTATTTCTAAAATAAAATTTTGGTATTACCCCTTTCATTTTCGAACTCATTTTTTGAATTCATTTTAGACCTGCCTCAAATATGGACAATAGGGTGTCAAAAGTTTTTTTTTAATGCGTAAATGGTATTTTTGAATATTGTAGTTGATTCTTAGAACATTCGTAAGAGAAAGGCTCCGTGTTAAAGCACTTTAGGCTTGGCTTTCATCATTTTGAGGTAGGTCATGGCTTAACTTCTTTCAGATTGAATTGCATAGTTAATAAATAAGCAAAACATGCTATAGTTGGGAAAAATAACTATGGATTTTATATGCTGGGAATTACAATTACTATTTTGTGCTTGTGTAGGGGATTATATTGTGTTTTTTTCGTCTTGTGGTATCTAATTTTATGTATTGTTCGTGTGAGAGATTTATTTGATATCATTGGCTTTATCTATGCATTTAAATGTCTTTATTCTAGATATAATACTCGTATGGAGGGCTTAAATTGTTGTTTTTGTCCTTTTTGACCATTTGTTGCCCTTATCATGATAAGAAATACCTGAATTTACAGTTGATATGAGATAAGTGATATCTTACATGCATATTTATTCTAATGATGCCAATTAAAGTTGATAATCATTAATTATGAACATATTGAGTTGATTTCTGGGCTCACTTATATACGTGTTGGATGAATTGAATATCTTCATATTGTTAATTGTGAGCATTATATCTCCATGCCTTACATATACACTCATGAATTGTTGGTACCATTGTGGAACACTATTTTTGAAAGAAAATGAGACACTTTTATAAAAACCTTCTTCGTGAACACGAGCTGGAGAGTTAGATTGAGATTTAAGATATGAGCTAGAATATATGGGTTGTGAACCCCACATGAGTCCTACTTGAAAACTGTGAGCTCGGTGGCTGTATATAGAAAGTCATGTGATGGCTTTCACCATTTATCCCATCCACATTGCATTTGCATAAACATCTTTCGTGATTTCTTTAGTTTTCCTGATTTGGATTTAGTTTCAGTATATTTATCGTGTATATCTATGTTGTTTTTGTTTTTGTATATATATTTGAACTGTTAGTGGAAACGATGTGAGCTACCATTTGAAACTTTTATGTTTGCAGGTTATGCGCTCATAGTGTTACTTTACTTACCTTATTTTCTACTTTGCTCAGTCGGTTTGTGATACCTGTTGAGTACAAGTAGACCGTACTCACACTTACTATGCCCTTTTGATGCAGATCTCAGTTCAAGTACTATGCATGGTGATTGAGGTTTTGGTGGAGTTTTATTAAATTCAAGGTGCTGGATTGTCCTAGTGTTAGGATTGCAGATCTCATTCTATCTTTTATCTTGTCTTTATTTTGGATTCAGAGACAAATTTTGTATTTTAGTTTTCGAATATTGTTCTAGATGCTCTTACACTGTGACTCTTGATTTTGGGTGGTTTATGTAATTTCTTTCAATATTTACTTTATTTATATTCTATGTTGGTGTGGATTCGTTTTAGAAGTCTCGCTTTTCTAATTTCATTTCTTATTGGATTTTTATTTCCCTTTTTGGTGATTGACTTACTTGTCAAGGCTAAACCGCGGCAAGTACCATCATAACCTCATTTTTGGGTCATGACAGGAGTGCAAACCTGCATATTATCATTTATTATTGGGATCAGAGTGCATGCCTACACGGTATATTTATTAGAATCAGAGTACACGTCTTACACATTACATGAACTTTGTGAGTCCCCCATAGGTCCTTACCTAAAGCCATTGCTCGGTAGGTATATACATAGCATATGCATTGCATTGCATTCATTCATTTCTGGTTCAGATTGAGTAAGGTATATTGATTGATTTTGTATTATTTATTGAGTACTTGAATATCTGTTATTTGATTTCACTATATTGAAGATTTCTTGGACTGTAATGATCTCTTTATGATTATTAGACTTAATTATTATGTCGGATTAGGGTGGCTTTCCTAAGTGCGGGTTGTATGATTGTTTTAGATGGTTGATGGGGTGTTACTCATCATCACTTTGAATTAGGGTGGGTCAATGATGCTTGCTGAGTATGCTTTTTCTGTACCTTACATGTAGGTACCGATCTGACGAACTCTGGGCAATGATTCCTGAGGTTTCTTCTGTATTAGCATCTTTAGAGATCTGAGGTAGTTGCAATTGATTTCTGTATTTAAAGACAATTAAAATCTCCTCCACCCTTATATTTATGTATTTTCTGTATTTTGAGATACTCAAACTTTTTCTTTAATTTTCTATATTAGTGACTATCAAATTTAGGATTATCTACATTTTGATTATACTACTCTGTTTATATGCTTTAGAGATTATTCGGATTTTATTTTGTTCTTATATTCTTTTTCTTTTATACATTTGAAATGTTATATTTGGCATTGGATTTTGGCTTACCTATCAAGAAGGATTTGATAGGCCATCACGATCCTGATTTTTGGGTTGTGACATTCGCTATAGCGGCCCTATTCCATTATAGTGGAACACGCTCTCTATGGCGGGATTGACCAAGTTTGAATCCTTTTATACCGAGAATTATTCCGTTATAACGATGCCATCATAGCGGCCTACCACCCACTATAGCGGGTGTAGCGAGGAAGAACTCAAAATTACATTCAGTTTTACCTTTTTTATATTCACCCTCAAACCATAACATTCCAAACTAACCTCTTTGCACTAAGTTTGATATAGGGAGATCTACTTACCGCAATTCACTTTTGAAAAATCTTAAGAATTTTTTATCGTCTTAACTGACATAAAAACATGCTAAACTTTATAACATTTACTCAATCCATTCCTGAATCGCCCTAGACCATACCTCGCTCGAATTTCTTACTAGACTAGCCTAACTTGAAAATTCTAACTCCCAATTCAAAGAAAATCTTAATCCAAATTTTTGTATAGACTTACCCGTAACGACGAAAAGAGTCGTTACAATAAAGGTGTAGATTTTTATAGATATGCTAAAAAGTAAAAATGATATAAATTATGCTATCTATGAAAAGACGCAAATGTTGTGCCATTTGTGTAATTAACTATAGACACTATGTAGTGCAATGTAAAAATCACAAAAAGAAGGGAATAAACAGGTTATCACAAGAAACTCTTACCATAGCTGGGTATTTCACTAAGATGAAAAGGATATGGAGTGAATTTAATTTTTTCCATTCTAATGTAAGTGCACTTAAATGTGTTCATGTGAAGGAAAAGAGAAGCTACAGAAATCATATCATGGATAATGAGAGATTTGGACAATTTCTCATGAGTTTAAAAGACAACTTTTCACAAATTAGAAGAAATATCTTGATGATTAATTGCTTACTTGACATTAATCATGCCTCTTTTTAATTACAAAATTAATTACAAAATGAGAATCAAAAAGAGTTTTCCTTTCATTTACGGTAGAAATATCAATTATCAATCAATACAAGGGAGGCAAGGATATAAAAAGTTTAATGTTTCTTCACACAAATCTGGAAACTCACAGCTAAGAACAATAACCAACAACAATTACCAAGATTTCAAAGCAGACTCCAAAGTTCAAAGGAAAAAGAGCAAAGTATAATCCTAATGCTTCTTGCAACCATTGGGGAAAAGTAGAGCATGTGGAAGGAATAAGAGTTATTTAGCTTACATGCATGCATGATGATTTTCAATTCACAATTGATATCGATCCTAATCAGAGACAAATAATTAGGGAAATGCAGCACTGTTCACAAAAGAGAATGAAGACAGAAATGCTCATCAGACGAAAGACAGTTTGGTTTACACTTCAACATATATCCGATGTGTCTTGTTGAGAAATTCAAAAGTCTTTTTTTCCCTTGAAGCAATGACTAGCGGTGGAGAAAATTATTTTTCAATATAAATAATCATCCAAATTCTTATTGAAGAAATAAATTTCATTTTAAGTTATGAAATAAAAGAAATTCATAAATTGATTGTTTTATTAAATGTTGGAATTGAAATTAGCTTTATCTATTTCATTTTTAATACAAGTATATATATATGAGATTTGAGGTTTATAGACCATATATTAAAAAATGTTCTTCTTACCCACATGGGTTGTGGTGCAGTGGATGAGGCTGTTTTACCCTTAACCAAATGTCGAGGGTTCGACCTTGAGTATGGAGAAAACTCTGTTGAAAGCGCTGTCACCTTAATGGGCCTTGCAACGCGCGATCCGAATTAGTTAGGGCTCCAATACGGGTACCGAACACCGAATGAAAAATCAAAAATAAATGTTCTTCTTTATAATATGCTAACGATAATAATATATAAATTTTAAGTTTGGTGCACTGTCGGTGTCAATGTACAAAATATTCTACACTATCATTAAACTTGACCCGCAGGCTACCCAAACCAGCAATAACAGATCAAGTTTATCTGATAGTATAAAATATTTTATATAATAATAATGCACAAAACTTAAACTCATAATATATTTACAATTATGCAGATTTGGTATTCTTGAAAACATTCCTTTAATCACCAACGGATGTGCTGTAGCAGATGGGGTTGTTCCTCCCTTAATCGGAGGTCTCAGGTTCGAGCCCTGGGTATAGAAAAATTCTTGGTAGGGAGCGCTTCCCCGAATGGGCCCTACACAGTGTGAATCTGAATTAATCGGACTCCAATACAAGTACCAGACAGCAGATGGAAAAAAAAAACATTCCTTTAATTTTTCAATTATGGATATTTGAATGTTACTTTATTAGTAGTGTCAGTCTCGTAACTTTCTCAATTTTAAAAGGGAAAAGGTATCGTTTCCACCCCAAACTATACCCGAAAAGTCTAAGACACACCTAAACTATACTAGTGACCTATTACACACCTTAACTATAAAAAAAGTGATACTTTTTACACCTTGTCAGGCATTACACCACTTGCATGTGGTGGGGTGTTTTACACGCGCTGCCACATCAGCGCCACATCAGCACCACGTCAGCATCATCCGAAAAAATAATAAATTTATTATTTTCATAAATTCTTCTTTTTTTAAATTTAATTTTTTTTCTTCTTCTTCAATGCCCAAAACCTCTATTGTTATGAGGTCAATTTTTTTTTCTTCAATGTCCAAATCCTTCTTGATCTTTCAGCTTAACAATTGAAATGGGTATCTGTACATCATCACCATTGATGACAAAGCAAAGTGGAAGAAGCATAATGAATTTACCAGTTAACAAAGTAGCCATGGTGATTTAGATGAACAAAAAACTTTAAGAATTCCGGCAAAGAGTACCTATTATTAGTTAGTGAAGAATTCCGGCAAAGAGTAGCTATTATTAGTTTGAATTTTGGATTATTATCTAGGAAGAAAGAGAAAGAGATGAGGGCTATTATTAGTTAGTGAAGTTGTTGGGCCAAGGTCAATGAGACGCTTGTACTACTACTTGTCGATGGCTGAATTGAATTGGGGGAAGAAGAAGAAAAAGGAGCAATTTCACCCATTGTTAATCATTCGAAACTCATTAGCGACTTGGAATTGAAATTGAAATTGGAGAAGAAGAAGAAGATGGATGCTGGGGATTTTTGAATTTGGAGAAGAAGAAGAAGAAAAAGATAGATGTTTTGAATTTGGATCTTTTTTTCAGTTTGAAAATTTTTTATTTTGGAGAAGAAGAAGAAGAAGATGGATGTTTTGAATTTTGATCTTTTTTTCTGTTTGAGAATTTTTTTATTTTGGAGAAGAAGAAGAAGGAGATGGATGTTTGAATTTGAATTTTTTTCAGTTTGGGATTTTTGATTTTGGAGAAGAAGAAGATGAATTGAAATTGAAATTTTCAGTTTTAACTTTTTTTTGTGTGTTATTTTTTATTTTAGACACGCCTTTTTTTAATTAAATAATTATGTTTTTTCCACATTAGATTTAGGGTGTAAAAAAATTCACTTTTAAGTAGTTTAGGTGTGTATTAGGTTCACTCCAATAATTTAAGTGTGACTTAGACTTTTCGGATATAGTTTGAGGTGGAAACGATATCTTTTTCCATTTCAAAAACAACATGGAATATATCATATCTAGATTATGAATTTATGCAGTTGCTTTGAAATTTGTTAAGTTTGATATTTGTACTTTTAACCATAAATTTTACTTGCTTTCATACTAGTTAGAACACTTAGGGATCGCTTGATAGAACACTTAGGTATTGAGAGAAATAGTTCATGTATTATATATGATATTATTTATTATTGTGTTTGATAGAACTTTGGACCTATGTATAACTACTACATGTATTAGTTATACGTCATGCTTGGTATTATATGATGTATAACTTATACCTTTCATTTGGTGATATTAGTAGTACAATAAATTTAATACCTGGGACTAATATATGTAAAGACAAAAATATCTATCAAATTTTTTTAAGCATTTTTTTTATTTTCTTGATTTTACTTTTTATATTTGTACTAATAAATTTATTTAAATAAATTATCTTACAAATTTTATTATTTAGAACGAGTTGTCCGTTGCAAAATAAAATCTAATATCAATCGATATAATATTTGAAATGTGAGTTGTTTAGCTTTTTTTTATGGGGAGGGGGCGGAGGTGTTTTTCATCACCAAAAATAAAAATTACAAAGTAGTAAGGGTAGCAGAACTTGCTTAAACTAGGACGGATCACTCCATGAAACTTTATCTAATAACTCTATCGACGCTTATTTTTAATTGAAATTTGACGTGTTGTGAATGAGTCAATTTATTAAGATGATAATTATTTATCCTCTAATAGTGAGGATATAAAAAAAATCATTTTAAGAATAAATAATAGAGCTTTGGAAAGAAAATACACTAAAATATAGAATAGGGAAGATATTTTTGTAAACAAATAATATTTTTAATAAATATAGTAATACAAAATATTTTTAATACATCAAACTAAACACGGGATAAGAAATAAACTCAGTATCACTAATTTCAGTATTACTAATCTCAGTATTAATAATTTTAATATTACTAATACACTTTATTCAGTACTATTCTTATACATTCTACCAAATGACCCCTTAATATAAATCCTAGAATTATTTACACCTTCATCAAACACTCCTTCAACTTTGAACAATAATCAAGTTCTCTCCTTTATCCTATATAATATCTATTTTATCCTTAACATTTTAAATCATTCATTTATTAATATATTTTTATATTATATATATTCATTTTTTGTAACCTATATATTTATCATTTTTATTTAAATTCATAAACATTACTAGCAAAATAATCTTTTAGGAATTAATCACAACTTTCAATGTAATTGTGCATATAGGTTTGACATTACTAGCAAAATAATCTTTTAGAAATAAATCACAACTTTCAATGTAATTGTGCATATAAGTTTGTGTTTTAATTCTCTTTTATTCTCTAATGATTCATAGAAAACGAGTTTTGATTGTCAATAATGAAAGATTTTTTTAAATTACAATTTAAAATTCAGTAACAATAATCAATTATTTTTTTTATAAATATCTCTCTCTATTTTTTTATTTTTTTTATTTACCTACGTTGAAATATATTTGTAAATTTATATTACCATATATTTTTCACTTAAATATATTGATATTAGAGTTTTGATTTTTATTAATAAATTTATTATTTTTTATTTTGCTCGTTTCTTTCATTATAGAACATTATTAACTTATATATTTAATTATTTTTCTCACTCTTCTTTTTAGTCTAAAGTATACTCCCTCCTATTCCTTTTTAATTGTCATGTATACTAAAAATAATTATTCTCAAATACTTGTTAATTTGAAAATTCAATAGAGAATTAATTACTTTTTTTCAACTTTCCTCTTGATATTAATTTTTCTAGAATCAAGAAGCATGTAATAAACAAAAATTAAAGAACTAATAAAGAATATATTAGTCAAATTATATTCTTATTTTTTTTAAAGAGTTGTGCAAAAATCTTATCCTGACACATAAAAAGGAATGGATGAAGTAATATTTATTTTTTTCGTAAAAATAAGTGTTATATATTAAAAAAGAAAAGAATCGTGATTATATAGAAGTTTTCTTTTTAAAAAAAATATAAAAATTGATAATGTAAGGTTAAAATAGACATTCTAACAAAATTAATTAGGATAAGGGGCGGAGGGGAGAAGGAGGGGGGGGGGGGATAATTAATGTTCAAAGTTGAAGAGGATATTTGATTTTTAAAGAAAAGTTGAGGGGTGCAAACGATTTTCACCCCTTACTAATATGTGAGCAAGAATGTAATTTGGCATTATTAGATTCTTAACTAATTTTGAAAAAATGAAGGATTTTCATTTAAATATGTATATATAATGGCAAGAATAAAAGTGAGCTAAACCTTGACCTCGAATAAAATGTCTCTCTCTCCATTTATATAGTTAAGATAAGTTGTTACGGGCATTTATGCTTTGATTTAAATGGAAATCAAAATCAATCAATTTAGTTGATTTTTATATTTCAAAGACCAAAAGACCAAATCAAGCCAAATAAAATGAAAACAATCAATGTAGTCTTGTCATTTTAATTTGATTTTTTAGTTCATAACTAGCTAATAATAAATTTGCAATAGTAAAACAATAGAGATATGAGACTAACTATTTTAAATGAGCATTAGGATCAATAAATTTCTTTGTGCCGTACAAGATGAATATATCTAAATTTTCTATTACTTTTCAGCACTATTTCAAAATTTTAGCATATTTAAATTATATAATTATAGAGGTTCCTTCACTTCAAATTTTCAACGTCCACAAAATTATATATAACATTAAATAAAATGACCACCACATTAAAAATCAAAGGGACAAGTCATTAAAGAATGACGGGTAGATGAATATTTTCTCAAAGAAAATTAAAAGTTTGCATTATTACACCACATTACATATATATATACTAGACTTATTGTTTAGTTTGGGCATATCTTTAAAAAATGAGATTTAAAAGTATTGTTGTGCATGTAAATAAGAAGATTAAAACAAATTAATGACTAAAAGATATTCTCTCTCTATATATACATATATATATACATACATACATACATACTTGGTATATGTAAATTATCAATTAATCTATTTTTTAATAGAATCGAAATCAAATCAAATATTATCGATTTTTAAAATTTAAAATTAAATCAGATATTGATTGATCTGGTCTTTCACTAAATCATAAACACCCCTAGTTATTGAATGCCGAATAAAATGGAGAAAATTTGTTAAATATAGACTGTGCTTTATATATGTCTCAAAAAAGTATTTTTACTCTATTTAATTGAGTTTCGTTCTCATAGTAAATTATTGTTCTCACATTGATGTTGAGGAGGGATCTTAACGTCAACAGTTTAAACTCCCTGCTATCCTAATTCGCTCATAATCAAGAAAGACTAAATATTATAACTTGACCTACTTCAGATGCTTAAGTTGTTGACATTGAATACATAAATCAAACAATAAATATAATTTGACTCACTTCAAATGTTTAAGTCGTTGAAAGAAAATGTATTACATCGGTGAAGCTTCTGAGGGTCATGGATATAAATACATTACTGTGATGCTTTAGGTATCAGTGAAAATTATGGATTCTCAAACGCACAATTTTTGCATTAACAATTTGATACTTATTTCTTTATATTAAGTTCCTCGCAGTTCTAATTGTATATAGAAAGTTATAGTTTTTTTAGGATGAGATGTTGTTGTCGTCTTCTACTGCACTCGCAATTAGGGGTGGGCATTCGATATTTTGATTCGGATTCGATTTTTTTATTTCGATTTTCTTGATTTTTGGTTATGAAATTAGGCGTACCGAAAATCGAACCGAATTCGGTTCGGTTCGATTTATGTAAATTTTGATTCGGTTCTATTTCGGTTTAATAATTTTAATTTTTTTATTTTGGGCCTGTTTAATGGACTAAGTTATATTTGTAAATTAGACTAGTTATTTTAACTTTCTTACGTAAATATAAAAAACAAAAATCTCAGGTAGAATAAAACTAATTACATTGTATCCCAAATTCTTTTTCTCTCTCCCTGATTTGCAAAAGTACATATACATGTCGACCATATCTTATACATTAATGGAATGTATAAGGTAAACTATTTTTTCTATATTTAAGAAAATTAAATCAGTCACCTTAATTATCTAATTTATTGATTAAATCAGACACCTATATTTAAGAAAAGTAAATCAGACACCTTAAATCAAGTACCTTAATTAATGAAAATTCCTAATTTATTGATTAGTGATATCTTAAAATTAGTTACAGTAATTCAAATTGAAAATAATTTAATATATTCAAAAAAAAACCATGAATATCTATGTATAATACATAATACGACCTCTTATATGCAATAGTTTTTTAAAAAGTTCACAAAAATATTATTTCTTACAAACCATTATTTTTGATGTGTATAAGGTCTAAAAATCAAATTGCACCAGGTGAGGTGATATGTACATATGTAGAAAACATTATAGGTTACATTGACCTTATACATAACAGTCTTACGTATAGTGTAATTAATTTAATATATAATATTGACATTAGCGGGGTTTCAAAATGTATTATGTTGAAGAATATACATAACTTGATACGTATAATGTCAAAAATCAAATTGCATCAGGTGACTTTTAATTTTTTTAAAATAATATAAGTTCTTGAATATGTTAATATATACATTAGTATGGTAACCTTATACATATTCATTTTATGTATTATATTATAGTTACGTGAATTATTAATTGACAACTCATGCTAACTTAAGAATAATATTTTTTTATACACAACTTGATATGTATAAAAATGAACAAACAACAAATATCAATCACATACTCGTACATTACTTAGTAATGTATAAGGGTTGAATTGAACAAATAACAGAATTTAACTACGTCCTCACACATTGCTTACTAATGTATGAGGACTGAAGTAATAATATCTGTATGACCTTGAATACTATTGTATGAGATGGTATAATACATTACCATTATGTATGATAGTTAGACATCGTTTATGAAATACAAACAACAAATATGGGATTTATACTCCAACAACAAATATACATCGATTTTATCCACGGCGGGAAAGGACATATCCTCGAAAATCGATTTGAAGTGTAGGGGTTTCGACTTCGACGGCGAATGGACGTCCGTTTTCGGCTTCTACCACAACTCTGCCGCTATATTTGGTGGCGAAGTGGCAGAGCTGTTGCCGAAAGGTTACCCGGAGATGGTGGCCGGGATGTCGGAGTTCCACAGATGTTTTGGTTATATGAAGTTGGATTACAAGAAAAATTGAAACAATTTTTTATTTAGAAAAGTTGAAAAAAAAATAAACAAACCTCAAAATTTAATGAAGAAGGTGATGAAGTTAATCACTTTATTTAGTTAATGCTTGATAACTGACAAATTTGAAACCTCCCAAATCACGTAGCTTGATTTTAGGCGTACAATAGGAAGTGCAATAATGGAGCAAATATAAGACTAAAAAAGAGCAAAAGATGGTTATTTTGGGATGTATGAGGAAGAAGAGAGAAAAAATCTACAAGGAAGAGATTCTATGTAATTAATATAGGATTTATGTAATTACTTTTTAAATAAGAGATTTTATGTAATAAGTAATAGTTACCTTGTGTATATATGTAATTTTTCCTAAAAAAAAATCAAAATAAACTTATAAAGTCTTCTAGGTGACAAATGAAAATAATCACCTCCAATGCAAAAATCAAATAGAGGACCATATTTTAACTTTCGATTGCAAAAATCAATGCAAAAGTAACTTTCGATTTCAGTTGCTGAATGTATTTAGATTTTGGGGCTTTGGATTGTAAGAAGTAGTGGGTTGTAGCTAAAGCCTAAATAGCTAATGGGCTTAGATATTATAAATAATAAATAATATATATATATATATATATATATATATATATATATATATAATAATTTAAAATTTTTAATTTATTTCAGTTTAAATCAAAAATCGAATTACGTCAATCTAAAAATCAAAAATCGAACCAAAATATCGAATTTATAAAAAAAAAAAAACCAAAACCAAATTGAAAAATTGAAAAACCAAAATTGAAAAATTGAAATAATTCAGTTTGGTTCAGTATTTTGATTTGTCAGTATTTATGTCCACACCTACTCGCAATTGCTAGAAGTTGCGAATTTTTTCTCACAATTCTAAAACCCATAAATGTGAATTAGAGGTTGCAAATACTTATTGTAGACACGTGATTTTTTATCCTCCTTGAATTTTAACCTATTTTGCGATATTAAATATTTATATTTGGTCCGATATTATTTTAATTCTTATTTTATTTTTAATAAATTTTTAGTTAAAAATAAATAAATAAAGTTAATTTTGAATTATTTTATTTTATTTTTATCTTTAAAAATAATACAAAATTTCAAAAATATTATTTTTCTTTTTAAATTTTAAATAAATTAGCTAGTAGTTTTTGTACTATCTTAATTATATTTATTTTTGGCTATTTATAAACTTTTATTGTATTTTCTTAAATATAAAATTAATTAGTTATAATATTTATTATTATTATTATTATTATTTATTATTATTATTATTATTTATCATTTTTAAAATAAAAAAATATAATTAAAAAAAATTCAAATCCGTATCCCTTATCTGCCTATAACTGTTCCCCCATAAAAAACACTATTCCCCCTAAATTCTTCCTTTATTTAAGGACTTTCCCACCTAGACAAAATAGAGATTTCGTACTATTCTACTCAGACACAGATAGAGAGAAAAATTGAGACAGTGACAATCAGAAAAATAAAACATCAGAAAAAATAGAGAAAAGAAGAAAGTTGAAGTTGGAGTTTCATTCAAAGTTTTCGGTGACAAATTTTTTTGGGTATTATTCAATTTAATTCATTACAAATTTTTCTTGAACCCTATACTATTTACATTATAAATCTACTATAGAAAAGTATGAACAAAATTGTTCAAGTAATTTCATTATATTATTTAATATGTGAAATTGATCAACTATGTGAATTTTTGTTGTTATATATTACATAAATTAAATTATTGAATATTTATAGTTGTACACGAGAAAAATTCTGTATTCACGCATCAATAAACACGCCCAAATGGAGAATATGTATACAGACAGTGAGAAAAAATATGTCAGTAAAAAAAATAATGAAAAATGATCACTACCAAAATACACTGCACACACCATTTGCATTGTATTTTTCTCTTCACAATACACTATCTTTCACACACCAACACATACAGTAATGTAATTGACAGAAAAATTAAGGGGAAATTGAGAATTTTAGAGATTGAACGGAGGGGGAAAAGTGGTGAAGGTGAGAAAGAGAAAACTGACGGCGTGGTCATTGTTTTGGGGGTAAATACACCGTCGGTACCGTCCCTAAAATGTTTTGCCGCCGGATGTTCTTGTTTCTCACTCAAAAGCGCCAATTAGCCATTTTTGCTCGAAATCCAGCGAGAAATGGCTGAAAAAACCAGCTAAATCTCGCCGGGAAAAATGTCTTTTTCCATTGATCGGCGCAGGTGAACCAATTCATTGCGTGCCGTCCTTTTTCCCGTCCCGTTTTCGGCAAAACCCCATGGATACCGCCGTTGTTTCTTAATCAGTCGTGCCGCCGTCATCTTTTTCGGCGAAACAGTCACCAAAACGGCTCCACCCGGAACTGTTACATGCCGGAAATGGCGTCTTCAGCTTGGCCCTGTCCCTATTCCCTTTCCCGTCGATCCACAGTCACCTCCCGCCTGCCACCGAACCCAAAATCAGCGAAAAACCACCGACCAAACCCATCTTCGCCGAAAAACAAGGCTGTCACTCCTCCTCCTCCGTTTTCGTTCACGCCGGAGATTTGGAAAAAGTCACCAGCCTGCCCCGTCCCCATTTTTCCGTTGCCATCCGCTATTATTCTGATGAAATTTATCAGTGAATGGCTTAATCATATCTGGTCTTAAATTCACTTGGATTATTTTAATATACAGGATAGTATCGTTTTGATTGACTTTTTGTTTGATTTCATACTTTTTGGTTTAAATTAGATCTCGGAGATTTTTTATATTTTTAATGATATATGATTTTGAATTTGTATTAATTTAAATAGAATAAATTTATGGGATCATAGTAAAATTAGCATAATATAGATAACTGGTGTATTTTATTATTATTATTATTACTATTATTATTCTTATTACGATTATTATTATTATTTTTACTTATTTTATTTCATCTTATTAATTGTCACTAATAAAGTTATTAAATATTTATTAAATTAATTAATCGCCTTAAATAAATTTTGCTCAAGTTTTATTATTAAGACCAAGTAGCATTTTGAACAGATAAATTATTATAAGTTTACAAAAGACAAATTAATATTTTTAACGTTAGACAAATTTTAGGTATGTTTTAAAATATTCATCTCAATTAAGAATGTGACATACGCATCTTTCTGAGACATTTAAAATTTAAGGATGCAATAATGCACCTTGACAAATATTTTTCTAAAAATTAACTTTTTACCGATTTATTAAATATAAGATAATAGACAAATTTTGATATAATAAAAATGAGCAATTTTAGGCCTTAACACGATTCATTCAATTAATTTAAGTTAAGATAAGTCAATAAAAGTGATTGTGCTAGAACCACAAGAATCGATGGGTGTCTCACACCTTCCCCTCGGTCAACAAAATTTCTTATCCGGTCTTTTATTTTTGCAGATCAAAATAAAGAGTCATTTCCTTTTGACTAGGGATTCAAAAAGGTGACTTGAAAGACCATAACTCAATTCCAAGTGGCGACTCTATAAATAAAATAATCCACATTCAATATTGTCACTTTAATTGGAAAAATCCTTCGACCCTCTTGGCGTAAAAAGGGTGTGACATCTCTGACAATTCTTTTGGAGACTAACCAAAATTCGAACTTTTGATATTGACTTATACTTTAATTTTTTTTGATATTGTGTTTGTTGGCCTAAGGTGCTAACTGTTGCTCATTTATCGCTTTGATGTTGTTGAACTGTATTATAAATTGTCTTCTCTTGCGTACCCCCTCTGAGTCTCTAAAATAGGATAGAAGGAATACAGCGGATGCATCCCACTTTCTTTTTGAGATAGCCGAAGTGTCAAGACACCTGGTGAAGGATTATTAGTCACACATGTTAGGCGGGGTTCAGATCGGCAATGAAGGCGGAGTAACACTGCTACCGAACAAGTTGTCCCTCTCTGACTCGAGTGTCCGCTCGGGTAAGCCAATCTAGACATCTATCCCTATTAGGCTAAATTTAGAAGAACTGAAACTCAGAATCTGTATTAGATTCCGCTTTTTTTTACATCATGTGCATTTGACTTAGCAGGACTCGGCACAGGGGTCAGGTCTGTCTAGGACAGGCGACCCACTTTATAATGACCAACATATGCATTCTATGTTCTCTTTGACATTTATTTGGAAGGCTATTTGATTGTTGACCGACTTTTAGGTAACTTGATAAAATGCAAGAGAGTATATTATCCTCAAATTTAATAAATCACTTTTCAAAGAAATTAAAAAATATACATAATTTTTTTTAAGGTCTTCATGAACTACGAGGGTCTGATTCTCACTCTTTAGTGAGATACGTAGGAAATTCTTTTCGGGATACAACCCTGTATATTACAAAATTATTATTCACAAATTTATTGAAGGATATTTTTGAAAAAATAATAAAAAATAAAAAATAACTATTTTCATGAGTATTATTATTTTATCTTATTTTTTTCTTTCTTCTTTTTTTTTTCTTTTATCCTCAAAATTAATTTTAATACATATTTTAGTAGCCCTGAACCTTTAGGGGTCGTGAGACTGAGTTTTGCACAATATCGTATACAAAATATTCATTTTTGTTTTCTTTTCTTTCCTTCTTTTAAACTATTTTATTTATTTTCATTTTTCTAGTGTATTTAGTGGTATTTTCTCTCAAATTCAAAGTCAAAATTGTATAGGGGTTTGTCGTTGTAAAATTTCTAGTAGAGTTGGTCTAAATAAGTGTCTCCCTTAAAATAAATGTTGGCATTCATGTTTTTCTCACTTTTTAATTTGAATAAAATCATTTTTGCATCTAAAACAAGTTTAATGGTCGCATGAATTCTCACGAGTCAAGTTAAAAAATTTAAGAATTAGTAAATTAAGTTCTGCCTAAGTCTAGACATTTCCTAATCTCATGTCCTTGTCAATAGGTATAACATGTCTCCTCCAGTTTGTGGAAAGTGTCAAAAGAGGAAGAGAAATGGAAATATACCTTTACAGGTAGTGTACTGTACCCCTTTGCAGCTTTGGTTGTGGTAGAACGAAATGGATTTATTTGATTATGCTGAGATACATAAGTATTTGGATTTTTTTGACAAGCATCATGACAATCAACCCTAGTAGGGAGGTGGTTGATGCATTGCTGACTTTCTGGAACTCGATGAACAATGTATTTTGCTTTTCAAATTTCGAGTTGACTTCGACTTTAGAGGAGATAATGACCTATGTTGGATTTGGGGATATGCATCGGAAAAAACTTATAGCCCCAAGACTCATCTCAATAAATAGATTCTGCAAGCTCATGAACATACGGAACTCAAAAGAAGAATCAATGGAAAAAGGTTGGGTCTCCTTGCAGTTTTTATATGAAAGATACAGAAGGCAAGAGGGGTTTGAGAAGTTCGGTAAACAACTCTGTAACAAGGAAAGTTTTAAGGCTTGGAAAGTTCATAGACGATTTACATTCATGGTATCCTTTTTAGGCACTATGGTCTTCCCGAGGAGAGAGAGAAAAATTAATATCCATTTAGCTGGAGTGGTACATATACTGATTAAGAAAAAAAATTACAATATGGTACCCATGATCTTGGCCGATATTTACCGTGCTCTGACCGTTTGTCAAAAAGGAAAAGGTTTTTTTGAGGGTTGTAATATCTTGCTACAGATGTGGATTGTAGAGCATCTTTATCAACGTCCTACGGTTGCAAGGTTTGTTCCTGAACGATTCAATCACATCAAGTATTACGAGGAAAGGATGGAGAAATATAAGTGCCCAGAAGGAATTAGATATTAGGATAATTTTTTTGGTTCTCTAACGGCAGATAAAATCACTTGGAATCTCCCCTGGTTCCCTTGGAGGCAAGTCATACATAGTTCTGCATTCGACCGTTCTTGTTATTAATGGGTGTTAGGGGTGTTCAACCGTATGTTCCACTGAGGGTTCTACGTCAGCTAGGCAGACGTCAAATAATTCCCACAACAGAAAACATGAAAGAGTTTGTGTTTGAGGTTAAACTAGAAATTCCTCTTTCGGGGGGATTAGCCCAGTAGATTTGGGATAGTTTTCATCTCATGATAATTGAAACAATGGTCATAGAGTGTGAGAAAGGAGAAGTACACCCAAACTACCGTGAATGGTTTGAAAAATAGCCACCTCCACCGGTCAGTCTGGAAAGATCGGTTAAGGGACCCATATATCAAAAAGATGTAATCAGGATAGAGATCGAGAGAGACATGCGAGAACATCATGATGCCAACCAAGCTTTAAGAGCAGAATTGGAGTATGCTAAGGCAGTCTTGATTTGACAACAAACGGACAGGGATGCAAAAAATCAGGCGAGAGTTAAGCAAGTATGATTGGAGGTAGAGAGATATTATCAGTCCATTATTTGGGTGCTAAATGCTGATCTAGAATGAGCAAGGGAAAGAATAAAAGAACAACAGAGAGAATTACCTGAATAGAAAGCTAAGTTAGTGGATATTGAGGTCGTACTTCGAGGAAAAATTAAATTGGCTGCAACTAAGGGGTCACATATTGCAGAACTTGCTGCATCTCGCTGCGAGCAATTGCAAGAAGTTGAAAAGAACATGCAAGAAAAATTTGATCAAGAGAGATATCAGTGGATACGTGAAAGAGGGATATTGCGAGAACGGTTGGAGGTTGCTTCCGCTCGTTAACAGTGTGCAAAAGAGATTATTGATTCCCATGATCGGCAGTCCCAAGGATGGGATCAGGCCTTTAATTTTCTTCGAGTAAAGGTCTACTGTGTGGCATAGGATACCGCCAAAATGGGTGTGGACTACCAATAGTTGAATCAAGAGCAATTTTTGGCACAAGTACCAGCTTTCGCCCATCGTCTCACCACTTCATTGGAAGACATATACTTGAGTTTGGGAGGTCATATCAAGCCGAAATCTCCTTGATTAAGCATGTTGAAGTTATGAGAATCAGTTGAAGACCTAGAGACATTGGGGTTAGGTTGTGTGGATGGATAGTTATTTTCTTTGTGATAGTTTTTTGATTTCAGTTATAGAACTTCTTGTTTAGATGTTATGTCTTTTAGTTAGTCTTATTTGTTTAAATTTAGTTTTATTTGTCAGATGTCAGTCAGTAGGTTTTATCTTAGGAGTTATGTCATTTTTTTGTCGAATTTGTATTTTAAAATTATGGAATGTAATGAAGTTGGTCGTTTATTTCTATATATATTACATATATTTTACTTCACTTTATTTATTTTCTTAAAAAAAATCAAATCAATTATTTTTGTTAAGTTTTTTTTCCCGAACTACGCAAGATCTGATTCATGTCCTGGCATGATATGTAGGCAACCCTTTAAAGGGTTCGATCAAAACTTTTCAAAAAAGTGTACCTAGAAAAGTTGGGATAAAACACAAGGCCATCCATGATAGGTTGAAAAATGAATATAGAAGCATAACATATAACGTGGCATTATAATGTGTTAAATATGTAACACTCACCCGTTTGCTACTTGATCGCAAAAAGATAAAGCAGTTGGTGGTTGGTTTATGGTTTAAACTGGCATCATATCCGTACAACACCAGATACAAAGAAAGAAAAAAGATGACCCGCAAAGAGGGTGTAGGGTCTGACAGTGAGGAAGACCAAAATCAGTTGATTTCGTAAGAATTAGCATCAATGAAAGAAAATAAGTTATTGAAACAATAGATGGCGGAAATGTATCAAGCTTGGTTGAATGGAAAGCCCTTCCTTCCTTAATCCCTGGACTTTCGAATACAAATGATCCAAATTCGGTTCAAGCTCAAACTGGTGATCCGTTTTACCCACCTGGATTCGGCCCATATGCTAATATGTCTGGCGTTGCTGGTACTTCTACCGTACGCCTACCAAATGCATTTGTCGCAAACAACCCACTTTTCACTCTTGTAGCACCAGCTACTGCGGGTCCTCAATCGACAGTACAAAAGAATATGGGTGAACCAAGTCATGATCAGTTATATCCCCCTAAAGTGACTTTCAAACTCTCAAATCCACATTATCATGCTCATTAACATGGTTCTCCTATTGTGATTGAGAAGACTGTTAAAAATAAAGAACAAGAAGAGATGACCAAAAAAGTGAGAAGATTGAAGCAGAGTATGAGAAATATGCAAGGATTAGGAGGACCAAAATGTGTTTCATACAAAGATTTGTGTATGTTTCCTGATGTCCATTTGCCTCTAGGGTTCAAAATACTAAAGTTTTACAAGTACAAAGTTCATGGCGATCCTGTGGCTCATTTGAAAAGGTTCTGCAATTAATTAAGGGTAGTAGGAGGAAAGGAAGAACTATTGATCGCTTACTTTGGAGAAATCCTGGAGGGGATACCTTCTGAATGGTTCATTGACTAAGATATTTCTCGTTGGCACGTGTGTGAGACATGGCTCAAGATTTTGCTCAGCAATTTTAATATAATATCGATATAGTGCCAGATCGTACCATACTTGCTAAAATAAGAAAAAAGGCAACTGAAAGTTTCTGAGAATATGCTGTCAAATGGAGAGAGCAGGCTACAAGAGTCAGACCATCGATAAAGGAGTCTGAAATGATTGATATCTTTCTACAGGCACAAGAACCTGATTATTTCCATCATTTGCTTTCTACTATTGGAAGCACATTTGCTAAGGTCATTAAAGTTGGAGAGATAGTAGAGAATAGAATTAAGTTCAGAAAAATCATAAGTCAAACTGCTTTGAAATCAACAACACAGGCAATTCAAAGTTGTTCAGGAAGTTTTGGTGGAAAGAAAAGAAAAGAGGATGTAGCTACTGTTATACCAGGTCTACAATAAAATTGGGGAGGTGTGCATCACCCTTACACACAATATCAATCCCAAATTTATGTCTAAGACCCATATAACCATCTACAACACTATGTTCCTCCATAAAATTTTAAAAAGTGTTCCTAGAAAAATTGAGATAAAACACAAGGCCTTCCATGATAGGTTGAAAAATGCATATAGAAGCATAACATATAACGTGGTATTATAATGTGTTAAATATGTAATACTCACCCATTTGCTACTTGGTCATAGAAAGATAAAGTAATTGATTGTTGGTTTGTGTTTTAAGCTGGCATCACATTCGTACAACACCAGATACAAAGAAAAAAAAAAGATGACCCGCAAAGAGGGTGTAGGGTCTGACAGTGAGGAAGACCAAAATCAATTGATTTCAAAAGAATTAGCATCAATGAAAGAAAATAAGTTATTGAAACAATAAATAGCGGAAATGTATCAAGCTTGGTTCAATGGACAGGCCCCATCTTCCTTAATCCCTAGACTTTCGAATACGAATGATCCAAATCTGGTTCAAGCTCAAACTGGCGATCCATTTTACCCACCTGGATTCGGCCCATATGCTAATATGTCTGGCACTGCTGGTACTTATACCATGCGCCTACCAAATCCATTTATCATAAACAACCCACTGTTCACTCTTGTAACACCAGCTACTGCGGGTCCTCAATTAATAGTACAAAAGAATATGGTTGAACCAAGTCATGATCAATTGTATCCCCCTGAAGTGACTTTCAAACCCTCAAATCCACATTATCATGCTCATCAATACGGTTCTCCTATTGTGATTGAGAAGATTGTTAAAAATAAAGAACAAGAAGAGATAGCCAGAAAAGTGAGAAGTTTAGAGCAGAGTATGAGAAATATACAAGGATAAGGAGCACCAAAATGTGTTTCATACAAAGATTTGTGTATGTTTCCTGATGTCCATTTGCCGATAGGGTTCAAAATGCCAAAGTTTGACAAGTATGAAGGTCATAGCGATCCTGTGGCTTATTTGAAAGGGTTCTGCAATTAATTAAGGGGAACAGAAGGAAAAGAAAAACTATTGATGGCTTACTTTAGAGAAAGCCTGGAGGGGATAGATTCTGAATAGTTCATTCACTAAGATATTTCTCGTTGGCATGTGTGGGATGACATGGATCGAGATTTTGTTCAGTAATTTCAATATAATATCGATATAGTACCAGATCGTACCACACTTGCTAAACTAAGAAAAAAGGCAATGGAAAGTTTTTGAAAATATGTTGTCAAATAGAGAGAGCAATCTACAAGAGTCAGACCATCGATAAAAGAGTCTGAAATGATTGATATCTTTCTACAGGCACAAGAACCTGATTATTTTCATTATTTGCTTTCTACTACTGGAAGCACATTTGTTAAGGTCATTAAAGTTGGAGAGATAGTAGAGAATGGAATTAAGTTTGAAAAAAATCATAAGTCAAGCTGCTTTGAAATCAACAACACAGGCAATTCAAAGTTTTTCAGGAAGTTTTGGTGGAAAGAAAATAAAAGAGGATGTAGCTACTGTTATGCCAG
Source organism: Capsicum annuum (assembly GCF_002878395.1). Lineage (NCBI taxonomy): Eukaryota > Viridiplantae > Streptophyta > Magnoliopsida > Solanales > Solanaceae > Capsicum > Capsicum annuum. The sequence continues at coordinate 35,556,148 of NC_061111.1, read as the reverse complement.
GTCCACAACAAAATTAGAGAGGTGTGCATCATCTTTACACACAATCTCAATCCCAAATTTATATCCAAGACCCATATAACCATCCATAACACTATGTTCCTCCTCAAAATCCATTAATTCCATTCCATATCCTCGGTATTCTATCTATAATGCACAACCATATACTCGGGCTTCTTCTTACCCGCAATGGCGTGCATCATCCATCTAGAATCATACTCTAGTCCCACAAGTTCAAAGAGGCCCCTCTAAGTTTAATTTCCGACCTAGAGCGGACTTCAAGAAGGATAACATGGGCAAAGATAATTTTACTCCCATTGGAATATCTTACGCCAGCTTGTTTTAGAGGCTGAGGGACGTGAATGTTCTAAGCCCAATTGTGAGAAGGATCCCAAATCCTCCTCCAAAAACTTCGATTATTCTAGAAGATGTGCATGCTGTTTCGATGCCACAGGGCACGACACAAATAAATATTGGTACTTGAAAAGAGCAATTCAGGAGCTGATCGACATACAACAAATTATGGTGCAAAGTCTAGACGCTTCAAATATTAACCAGAATCCACTGTCGACTCATACTGAAACAAATAAGCTTGAGATAATACCTAATAGTGAAGAAGCTGTATTTTTCTTCAAGCCTATCGTTAAGATCAAAATTGATATGGAAAAGTCTGTAAATGTTGTGTATTTAACAAAGGTGAAACCTACAGAAATAGAAGAGGTGGCAACAAAACAAAAAATCATCAAATATTTCCTTAGTCATAAGAAAAGAAACTTCAGAAATTGTTGGGTCAGGTTAGATAAAACTAAAGCTTATTATTCCCGAAAGGCCCACCAAGCCTCTCTTAGTTATGAAAGGAATTCCCATAACTCCAATTACTTCCTATGGTTAACGCTAAGATAGTCCCATGGAACTACAATCCTGTTATGGTGATATATAAGGTGAAGGAAGTTATTGAAGAAGTGGATAGAGTAGGCGGATTAACTCATTCGGGAAGGTGTTATACTCCAGAAGAGTTAAGGAAAGATAAATGAGGCAATGAAGATCGAATTCCAGTCAAGAAACCAGTTACTGAAGAAGAGGCTGAAGAATTCTTGAAGAACATAAAATTGCCAGAATATTCTGTTGTGGAACAATTGAGAAAGACGCCAGCCCAGATTTTTTTGTTGTCTTTATTGATACATACGGAGGAGCATCGCAAAACCATAATGAAGTTTTTAAATGAGGCATATGTGTCCAGTGAGATTAAGGTGAATCAGCTGGAAAAAATTGTTGAAAGGATCCTTGAGGTAAATAGAATCACTTTCTCAGATGACGAATTACCTGTAGAAGGTACTGGGCATAATCAAGGTCTCTACATTATTGTAAAGTGTGAGCATTCCTACGTTACTCAAGTATTGATTGATGGGGGATCTGGTGCTAACATTTGTCCTATATCCACTTTGCAAAAGTTAAATGTTAACGTAGAAAGGATCCGACCTTATAATGTATGCGTCAAAGGTTTTGACAGAGCAAAAACGGATGCCATTGGTGAAATAGAGCTCATATTGACAATCGGGCCTGTGGATTTTCAAGTGTTGAAAATTAATGCTTTATATAATATGTTATTGGGTAGGCCATGGGTTCATAGGGCTGGAGCAGTTACATCTACATTGCACCAAATGGTCAAATTTCAACACGATAGGCAAGAGATAGTTGTTCATGATAAAAGAGACTTATCCATGTATAAAGACTACCCCGTTTCCTCCATTGAGGATAACAATGTAGATGGAGCACCAATTTATCAAACTTTTGAGGCAGTCATTGTTGAGCATATCCTTGAGAGGAATCTCATCGCAAGACCACAATTGTCCTCTGTATCTGTTATGGTAGTGAACGAAATGTTAAAGCAAGGTTTTAAACTACGGAAAAGTCTTGGGATGTCTTTACAAGGTAGGGCTCATCCAGTACACCTCTATTAGAACTTCGGTACCTTTGGTTTGGGATACGTGCCCATTGCTGAAGACAGAAAGAAGGCTAAAAAATGTAATAAAGATTCATGATCACTTACCAAGCTGATACCTCTACTCAACGAGTCTTTCATCAAAGTTAGTGTTGTTGGGTCTTCCATGTTACCTGCTGCAGAGTCAGTGAATGAGAATGAGAATGATACTGAGTTGATCAGCCTCTTCCAAAATATGTTTGGGAAGGGTACCAGCAATGCAGATGTGCAGTTTATCTGCCCTAATGTCCAGTTTAACAATTGGGCGGCCACTTTTCTCCCTACTATGAAGGAGTCTTGGTAGTTTTTTTTTTTTTTGTACTTTAAATAATTCTAGGGTTGTAATTCAGATCTTTATCTTGTTGTTTTAGGGTTAAAAATCTTATATCTTTGTTTTTAATGAAATTTAGTTTCCTTTTGTTTTATTTTTGAGCTAATTTTTACTTTCTGTTATACAGTTTTTTCTATGTCGATTCTAGTGATATGACATACATGAAGTATTGTCAACCAAATCTTAAAACTCAATCTAATTATAAAATAATAAATAAAAAAGTTGAATACAATAAAAAAGAAGCATTCGAGGAAATAAACAAAGATTTCAAACAGTTTGAGAATAAGTCAAACCCCAATATGGATGAAACTGAAGCAAATCAATCTAGGGGATCATAAAAATATTAGGGAGACTAAGATAGTGTACATGCTCAACCACAATAAAAGAAAGATATAGTTGAAGCTTTGCTTGAGTACAAAGACATCTTTGGATGGTCTTACGATGATATATCTGGTTTGAGCACTGATTTGGTAGTTTATAAGTTGCTAATTGATCCTGTTTTCCCTCCTGTCAAGCAAAAATTAAAGAAGCTTAAAACCGACATGAGTGTAAAAATCAAAGAGGAAATTATGAATCAACTTAAGGCTAAAGTCATTCGAGTGGCTCAATATCCTACTTGGTTGGGAAATATTATCCCTGTTCCAAAGAAGGATGGCAAAGTTCGGATGTGTGTTGAATATCGTGATCTAAATAAAGCAAGTCCGAAATATGATTTTTCACTTTCCAATATCCATATTTTGTTGGACTATTATGCCAAACATGATCTTGTGTCTTTTGTGGATTGTTATGTTGGGTATCACCAGATCATTATGGATCCAGAAAATGCAGAAAAAACATCATTTATCACATCATTGGGGATATATTGTTATCGAGTTATGCCTTTCAGGCTAAAGAATGCTGGGGCAACTTACATGAGGGAAAATACCACAGTGTTTCATGACATGATGCACAAAGAGATTGAAGTTTATGTGGACGACGTGATCATTAAATCAAGAAAGCAGTTTGACCATGTCAAAGATCTGAGGAAATTCTTTGAAAGGCTTCGAAGGTATGATCTCAAACTTAACCTAGTAAAATGTGTATTTTGAGTCTTGTCGGGAAAATAAACTTGGGGTTTATAGTCAGTCGACGTGGCATTGAGTTAGATCTTTTAAAAATAAAAGTTATTCAAGATTTACCTCCACCAAAGAATAAAATAGAGGTGATGAGCTTACTTGGAAGGTTGAATTATATCAGTAGATTTATTTGCCAACTTACAACAACCTGTGAGCCAATATTCAAGTTATTGAATAAAAATACTAAAGTTGAATGGACTGAAGAATGTCAAGAGGCATTTGACAGAATTAAGTGGTACTTGTCGAATTTGCCTATTTTTGTTCCTCCAGAGCCAGGCAGACCCTTGATATTATATATATATATCTGTGTTAGACAATTCTTTTGGTTGTGTATCGGGTCAACATGATGGCATAGGAAGAAAAAAATAGGCCATATACTATCTTAGCAAAAAGTTTATCACATATAAGGCTAAGTACACTCTTCTTGAAAATACATGCTGCGCCTTAACTTGGGTAGCACAAAAACTGAAGCATTACTTTTCATAGTACACTACTTACCTCATTTCCCGTATGGATCCCCTAAATAAATTTTTCAAAAGCTTATGCCTACAGGCAGACTCGCAAAATGGCAGATGTTGCTCATAGAATTTGATACTATCTATGTGACACGAACTGCAATGAAAGCTCAAGCTTTAGCTGATCATTTGGCTAAAAAATCTATTGATAAGGAGTATGATCCATTAAAGACTTATTTTCTAGATGAAGAGGTATTATGTGTTTATGAGGTTATTTTTTATGATTGCCACCCAAGTTGGAAGTTGTTCTTTAATGGAGCTGTTAATGTAAAAGGAGTAGGGATAAGAGTAGTTCTTATTTCTGAATCACGACAATATTATCCTGTAACAGCCCAACTTTGATTCTGCTGTACCAATAATATGGCAGAATATGTAGCTTGTATTCTGGGTTTGAGACTAGCTATTGACATGAGAATCCAAGAACTGTTGGTGTTAGGAGACTCAAATTTGTTAGTCCACCAGATCCAAGGAGATTAAGAGACTCGTGATTTAAAACTCCTACCATATCGAGGTTGTTTGCAAGATCTTTGTCCACGATTTGTATCAGTAAAGTTTAAACATATTCTCAGAGCTCATAATAATATTGTTGATGCTTTGGCGACCTTATCTTCGATGCTCCAACATCCCTACAAGACTCATATCGACGTCTTGCATATACAAATTCATGATCAACATTCATATTGCAATGTGGTAGAAGAAGAACTTGATGGGGAGCCTTTGTTCCACGACATCAAAGAATATATTCAGGCTGGAAAATATCCAATACATGCTGATGATAATCAAAAGAGAGCCATTCGAAGACTAGATCATGGGTTTTTCTTGAGTGGGGGAATCTTGTATAAGAGGACTTCAGATTTGGGACTTTTAAGGTGTATAAATGCTAATAAAGCTTCAAAAATCATAACTGAAGTACATTCTGGAATCTGTGGACCGCATATGAACGGGTATGTTTTGGCAAAGAAAATACTTCAAGCAGGTTACTATTGGCTCACCATGGAGTGAGATTCCATCCGTTTTGTTCGTAAATGTCATGAATGCCAGATACACAGGGACTTGATATATTACCCTTCATCTGAGTTGCATACAATGACTGTTTCATGGTTTTTTGTGGCTTGAGGAATGGACGTAATTGGACCAATTGAATCAAAGGCCTAGAATGGAATAGGTTCATCTTGGTAGCCATTAATTATTTCACGAAGTGGGTGGAAGTAGAGACTTTCAAGTCAGTGAACAAGAAAGCGGTGGTTGATTTTATTCACTCCAACATCATTTGTCGGTTCGGCATTTCAAAGATAATTATCACGGATAATGCTGCAAATCTCAACAGTCACTTGATGCAAGAAGTATATCAGCAATTTAAGATTATATATCAAAATTCAACTCCTTATCTTCCAAAGGCGAACGGGACTGTAGAAGCTGCCAACAAGAACCTAAATAAAATACTCTGTAAGATGGTGCAGGGTTCCAGACAATGGCATGAAAAGATACCTTTTGCTTTGTTGGGTTATCGTACTACAGTTCAGACTTTAATTGGTGCAACTCATTACTCATTGGTGTACAGAACTGAAGCAGTTATACCTGTAGAGATAGAGATTTCATCTCTTTAAGTAGTTGTGAAAGCTGAAATTGATGATGATCAATGGGTCAAGACTCGATTGGAGCAATTAACCTTGATTGATGAAAAAAGATTGACGTCAGTGTGTCATGAAAAATTATATCAGAAGAGAATGGCACGAGCATATAATAGAAAGGTGCATCACAGATATTTTGAAGCTGGTCAGTTAGTATTAAGACACATTCTTTCCCATCAGATTGAAGCCAAAGGCAAGTTTTCTCCTATTGGTAAGAACAGTTCATGGTGAAGAAAGTGTTACCTAATGGTGCATTATAGGAATGCCAATCAATGTTGATGCAGTTAAGAGTTATTATGTATGATATTCATGTATAATTATGTCATGTATGTTTTTTACTTGCATTTTTAAAAGATTGAAATGATGAAGACATTTTGTCCTATTATCCAAATATTAAGTCAACCCTTGCTTACCCCCTTTGAGCTTTGATTCAGTGTTTTTTCATAGCCCTCTTTTGTAATCAATTAAAGTCAAAAGTTCAAAAAAAAATTAAAATCAAGCAAAACTTGACTTTCATGAATTACGTTTGACCTAATTCTTGCTATGACAAAATACGTTAGCAGTCCTACTCTGGGGTTCGGTCCAACTAAAAGAAAATTCAAAGTTACCCAGTATGAAATAAAACTGGAAAAAAATTATTTTTCGTAAAAGTTGATTCCAAAAGTTGTATGCTTCACCCAATGTCATGTATATTTTTGAGCCTCGTGCCATCCTTTTTCTTCTAACCCTTTTCAAAAGTCAAGTTACAATCAAAGAAAGACCTTCAGATCGATCTTTGAGAATGTCAAGGCTAAACATATTTGAGTGCATGATGTTTCATACTTTGGGCATCGTTTTCCTTCAAACAAATAAAATGAGAAAGTATTATCAGTGAAAAACCTAGAGGGCACCATAAGACGACGGTGAGCTGAGAGAGAAATAAAATGAGATAGGCTCGTTGGCGAAAAATCTATTGAGATGCCACTAGCCGAGGTAGGATTGTGATCTAGAGGGAGTATGTTCAAGAATGGCTCCATTTCAAACTCAATGAGTGGGCAAAAGTTATAATGATTGGTGTGGGTAGATTAGGTTGTTTAATTCAAAATGCATGTCATGATTGCTTGAATCGGCTATCACACCCAAATAAGTTTTTCTTTTGTTGTTTTGAAAAAAGAGATGCCTATTGTTTTTTGCTTTTATTTTTATTTTTTGTGTCTTTGTCGTCAAATGAAAAATCATTGTCATCTTTCGCGTATTTTTTAGTCGAATTCACATCAAGTCAAGTGAGAAAGTACTTCAAAACTTGCTACCAATTCCTTCAATTGTGCAAAGCTAGGCAAAAGGTTGACGCACAAAGATAACATGTCAAAAAAAAAAGCAAGGTACTTGGAAATTCTTGTGACCTGACAGTTTTGACTCGTGAAAACATTAAAGATGTATAAGAAGTTGAATCCTAAGGCATCATGCAAGAAAAATATGATTTGAATCAAGAGTCTCAGTAGTTAGAATTCGGGATCAGAAGTACGACAAGTCAATGAATATTTATCAAGGATTGAAAAAGGAGTAGAGCATGACAAATGTAAGAGCGGTCATCTCAAAGCCAAATGCCACAAATCAACCACCACATATTTTAAAACTCAGAATTTTTCTTTGTTTGAAACAGAGATGGGATGTTATTTTCATATTAAAATTTTCAAATAAAAGAATGCAATTCAAATTTTCTGTCAATGCAAGAAGCATGGTTACAACACACGATGCTGAATCTTGATTATGGTAAATTTTATTCTTTATGAGATGTATTTACCAAAGTTATTCTTTACGAGATGTATTTACCAAAGTTATTCCAGGCTTTGATTTATCCTTTCACTATATTTTTCAAAACATTAAGATCCAGTGATACACACAAATTTTATCAGTACAAACTGGGGCAAAAAAAAGTTTTATGTGTGTTGTATGGGATTTTTACTTTTCTGCTCAGGACCCTCCTGGATAATGGGATTTTACTTTCTTCTCAGGACCCTCCTGGATAATGAGACTTATTTTCTACTCAGGACCCTCTTGAAGAATGAGAATTTACTTTTTTGCTCAAGACCCTCCTGGATAATGAGATTTTACTTCTCTTCTCAGGACCCTCCTGGATAATGGGACTTTATTTTCTGCTCAGGACCCTCCTGAAGAATGAAAATTTATTTTATGCTCAGGACAGTCCTGGATAATGAGATTTTACTTTTCTGTTCAAGACCCTCCTAGATAATGAGATATTACTTTCTGCTCAGGACCCTCCAGGATAATAGGATTTTACTTTTCTGCTCAAGGCCCTCCTGGATAATGAGATTTTACTTTTCTGCTCAGGACCCTCCTGGATATAGGACTTTATTTTCTGCTCAGGACCCTCCTGAAGAAAAGAAATTTATTTTATGCCCAGAACCCTCCTGGATAATAGAATTTTACTTTTCTGTTCAGGACCCTCCTGGATAATGGAAAATTACTTTCTTCTCAGGACCCTCTTGGATAATAGGATTTTACTTTTATACTCATGACCCTCCTGAAAAATGGTATTTTACTTTTCTGCTCAGGATCCTCCTGGATAATGAGACTTTATTTTCTGCTCAGGACCCTCCTGAAGAATGAGAATTTATTTTATGCCCAGGACCCTCCTGAAGAATGGAAATTTATTTTATGCCCAGGACCCTCCTGAAGAATGGAAATTTACTTTATGCTCAGGACTCTCCTGAAGAATGAAAATTTATTTTATGCCCAGGATCCTCCTAAAGAATGGGAATTTATTTATGCTCAGGACCCTCCTGAAGAATGAGAATTTATTTTATGCTCAGGATCCTCCTGAAGAATGGGATGTTATTTTTCTGTTTCACCATTTACTTTGAGTTCAGGAAACCGCCTGAAGAACAGGGTGAATATTATCAATTGCAAGTTCAAGAGCCTGCCTGAAGAATAAGGTGAAGATTTTCAAGTCTAAATCAAAAGAAAGTCTGAAGAATATGTCAATTGTCAAGTTCCTCTCCATTGCCAAGAATTAACGTGGAGGAACATTTCACATTTCAAGTCCAATTCAAAACAAAGACTATCTCATCACTTGAGAAGTCATAAATATTCAAGTCAAGATTCTAGAAAGTTGCATAGATAGGATCTTTTACTTGTATTTTTTTTTGTTTGAATGTAAAAATAGAAGTCGTGAACCAAAAACTCGACGGAACCTCACTCAACCTCTAACTTGTTCTCTCACTATTTTACTTTTGAACTACACGTGACTTGATTCTCTTATAACCCGGGATAGGTAGGAGGTCCAAAACCAGGACTCGATTACATCTTTTATTTTATTTAATTTTATTTTATCATTACCTTTCGAATAATCAGAGCGTCAAAAATCATATCTTATCTACTTCTTTGTATGAAAACTCTTCGAGATTTCATACAAAGCAGGACAAAATGTAGACACGTGATTTTTTATGGTAAAATTACAGAAACTAGCATCCTTAAGATTTAATTACAATAAATAACAACACTTTTTCAAAATTACAGCTTATAGCAAAAGTAACAATATTTTACCCACTTCATATTAATAGAAGAATGTGTATTTTTCAGTTGTGCATATGTATTTATGAGTAATACATATATATTTGTATATGTATTTATATAGCAACATTTTACTTAAATACAAAATACAATTTGCTACTTTTCGTAATTATGAAACTGTTGCTATAAAAGTTATAATTAAGGCTACAGAGTTGCTATTTTTAAAATTTTCTCCCTTTTTATCCTCCCCGAATTCTAACATATTTTTTAATATTAAATATTTATATTTGGTATGATATTATTTTAATTCTTATTTTATTTTTAACAAGTTTTTAGTTAAAAATAAATAAATAATTAAAGTTAATTTTAGGATATTTCATTTTATTTTTATTTTTAAAAATAATACAAAAATTTAAAAATATATTTTTCTTTTTAAATTTTAATAAATAAGCTAGTAGTTTTAGTATTATCTTAATTAAATTTATTTTTGACTATTTATAAACTTTTATTATATTTTCTTAAATATAAAATTAATTAATTATTATTATTTATTTATTTATTATTATTATTATATATTTTCTAAAATAAAATAAAAAATAAAATAAATAAAATAAAATAAATTCAAATCCCTATTCCTTATCTGCCTATAACTGTTTCTTAAAAAACTATTTTCCCCCAAATCCTTCCTCTATTTAAGGACTTCCCCGGACAATACAAAGACTACTACTATTCTACCTAGATACAGAGAAAAATTGAGATGGAGTGAAAATCAGAAAAACAAAACATCAAAAAAAAAAAAAAAAAGAGAAAAGAAGAAAGTTGATGTTGGAGTTCCATTTAAATTTTTCGATGACAGATTATTCAATTTAATTTATTACAGTTTTTTCTTTAAACCTGTACTATTTACATTATAAATCTACTGTAGAAAAATATGAACAAAACTGTTAAGATAATTTCATTATATTGTTTAATATGTGAAATTGATCAACTATGTGAATTTTTGTTGTTATATATTACGTAAATTAAATTATTGAATATTTATAGTCGTACACGAAAAAACTTCTGTATTCACGCATCAATGAACATGCCGAGATGGAGAATATGTATACAGATAGTGAGAAAAAATATGTCAGTAAAACAAATAATGAAAAATGATCACTACCAAAATACACTGCACACACCATTTGCATTGTATTTTTCTCTTCACAATACACTGTATTTTTCTCTTCACAATACACTATCTTTCACACAACAATACATACAGTAAATAATTGACAGAAAAACAGAACGGAGGGGGGAAAATGGTGAAGGTGAGAAAGAGAAAACTGGCGACGTGGTCATTGTTCCGGCGGTAAATACATCTCTGGTACCGTCCCTAAAGTATTTTGCTGCCGAATGTTCTTGTTTCTCACTCAAAACCACCAAGTAGCCATTTTTGCTCGAAATCCGGCGAGAAATAGCCGGGAAAACCGACTAAATCTCGCCGCAAAAATGTCTTTTTCCGTCTATCGGCGCTGGTGAACCAATTCATTGTGTGCCGCCCTTTTTTCCGTCCCGTTTCCGGCAAAATCCCATGGGTACCGCCGCTGTTTCTTCATCAGTCGCGCCACCGTCATCTTTTTTGGCGAAACAGTCGCCAAAACGGTTCTCCCCGAAACTGTTACCTCACCGGAAACGGTGTCTTCAGCCAGGTCGTGTCCCTATTCCCTTTTCCTTCGACCCACAGTCACCTCCCGCCTGCCACCGAACCCAAAATCGGCGGAAAACCACCGGCCAAACCCACCTTCGCCGGAAAACAAGGTTGTGGCCCCTCCTTCTCCGTTTCCGTTCACGCCAGAGATTTTGAAAAAGCCACCAGCCCGTCCCATCCCCATTTTTCCGTTGCCATCCGCTATTATTCCGACGAAATTTATCGTTGAATGGCTTCATCAGATCTGGTCTTAAAATTCACTTGGGATTATTTTAATATACGGGATAGTATCGTTTTGATTGGATTTTTGTTTGATTTCTTAATTTTGGTTTAAATTAGATCTCGGAGGTTTTTTATATTTTTAATCTATCTCGGTATATATGATTTTGAATTTGTATTAATTTAAATAGAATAAATTTATGGGATCATAGTAAAATTAGCATAATATAGATAACTGGTGTATTTTATTACTATTATTACTTTTATTACGATTATTATTATTATTATTACTTATTTTATTTTATCTTATTAACTGTCATTAATAAAGTTTATTAAATATTTATTAAATCAAGTATTCGATTTAAACGAATTTTGCTTAAGTTTTATTATTAAGATCAAGTAGCATTTCGAACAGATAAATTATTACAAGTTTATAAAAGAAAAAGCAATATTTTTAACGTTAGGCAAAGTTTAGGTATATTTTAAAATATTCGTCTCAATTAAGAATGTGGCATATACATATTTCTGAGACATTTAAAATTTAAGGATGCAATAATTCACCTTGGCAAATACTTTTTTAAAAATTAACTTTTTATCAATTTATTTAATATAAGATAATAGACAAGTTTTAGTATGATAAAAATGAGCGATTTTAGGTCTTAACAAGATTTATACAATTAATTTAAGTTAAGATAAGCCAATAAAAGCGACCGTGCTAGAACCACGGGACTCGAGGGGTGCCTCATACCTTCCCCTCGGTCAACAGAATTTCTTACCCGATCTTTTATTTTTGCAGGTCAAAATAAAGAGTCATTTCCTTTTGACTATGGATTCAAAATGGTGATTTGGAACACCATAACTCAATTTCAAGTGATGACTCTGTAAATAAAATAACCCTTATTCAATATCGTCATTTTAATTGAAAAAAATCCTTCAGTCCTCTCGACGAAAAAGAGGTGTGACACTTATAATTGAGATGACGTATATTTATGCAGGTTTCATATTTAAGATGACGATACATTCGCATTTATTAACCTCTAATTCCCATTTGTAGGCCTTGCAAATTGCGAGAAAAAATTCGCAACTGCAAATGCACCGAAATACTTCCTCCATCTCAAATTACCAAAAAATTCGCAACTGCAAATGCACCGAAATACTTCCTCCATCTCAAATTACCCGTCCCAAATTGAGATGACACATTGATTAAGAAAAATAATAATAACATGGCTACTTTACTATAGTACCCCTATTAAATAATGTTTACATTTTAATTTAAAGAAAAAGTAATTAATGCAAAGAGTAAAACATGAAAAAAAATTATGTCTTCTTGATTAATGAAAAAATAAATAAAAAATTAAATTAAAAAATTTGGAATGAATAATTTAAAACGAAGGGAGTACAATCACATTTCATATATTAAAAAAAAAAGGCAAACTACAAAATATACTATTTAAAAATTAATATTACAAAAACTATCCATAATTTTAACCTTTTAAATAATGACAACAGAAATCTAACAAAATATAGTACCAAATAAGGTAAAAGAAAAATTAAAACACTGTGACGGAAATCCAAGGTTTACATGGGTAATTGAATGGTCCTATAGTTTCTCCTAATTTGTTTTTCAATTCCACGTGTTTTGCTCCCCCACTAGTTAGTTGCATAGATTTATGGGTGTAGAGATCAAATTGTCAAATCAAATCAAATCGAAAAATCAAATCAAACTGAGAAAAAAAAATGACTTATGGTTTGGTTTGGTTGGTTTGACGTTTCTTTTCAAAAGTCAAACCAAACTCAAATCAAACCGACATAATATATATATAT